>NC_090745.1:13220451-13237951 GCF_036898095.1 Palaemon carinicauda
AAAATTTCTTATAGATGATTTATCATTAATTCACTATTGAAAATTATACGTCTTTTGATTTTTGAGTTCAAATCCAAATCCAGATTGTTGCACTGAAAATACAGATATTAGCTCAACACGACTTTTTGGTATTCAAATTCAAATTTTAATTTCCTCTGATAATGACATAAATATTGAAATAATACTATTGAAAATTTCGAATTAAAAATGGGATCTTTAATATTATAATACTCTAGCTCTGAAAGTGGAGTTTTTAAAGAGAATATATATAACTGTGATCTGAGTCTCCTACAACTAAGCCCAGAGAGAGAGAGAGAGAGAGAGAGAGAGAGAGAGAGAGAGAGAGAGAGAGAGAGAGAGAGAGAGAGAGAGAGATTACTGATAAAAATCCTTCAAATATAGGATAACTGATAAAAATCCTTTAAGTACAGAGTATGGTTTGCCCCACAAGAAACAATCTAATAGGAATCCTTTATGGAAGTATATGAAATGTCAAAGCTTTGTGACGAAGAATACGTGGTAATGGAAGAGGAAATTTTCAACTATTGTATTCATGTTAGATATAAGAGATACAAAAGTTGGAGACAAGATGGAGATTAGAGGCGCTACCAATATTTTCTTACCCCAGTTCATTGCATCCAATGGGTAAGGGCTATAATCGGGTAGATGTGGCATATATTTTTGAGCGGCGTTGCCACATCATCCACGATATTTAGAGACCTTGGATATAAGACTGACCGGAGGCGGAGGGATGCGAGATTTACCCTTTGTAGCTGGAATATAAATATCATATCTTATAATCCCGTTGATAATCAACAGTTTTATATATCAAACTGTTCTCTGAAAGTACGACATGGAAAAAGAATAATTATGAGTGTTATGGTTAACTATTAAAGATCAAAATACTTATAACAGGATAAGAGATGTATACGGTAAATACATTAAAAGTGTCAGAATATATTGCTTTGCCCTTACAAGGACGCCGATCTAAGGAAATCAAACAAACTTAATATGAAGAAAATGCTCTTGGTGATACGAACACGATGTTATACGCAAAACATACCGTAATAGCTTATAATGTTCTCTGTCCTATGCATTTATTCTCTAATAAACTATAAAATTAAGTATATTAAATAAATCTATTTTTGGCTTACATCAGGATGGTTTTTAACATGGGGAGTTATAATAACTATAATCACAAATACCGCAAATAATAATAAAATTGAGTCTTAACGGCCATTTCGGTATCAAGACTTAAATCTCTAAATTAGAATGAAATAAATTATTCGAAAAAGGTCATCCTAGATGAACATAAGCATTTTCCTTCGCCAAAGACAGGAGATGAAGCGAAAAAGGTTCTCAAATACAAAAGACAGGAATAAACATGATTTCTTTCGGCACGTGCACAGAGGATCTCTTTGTACCGAATAATAATAATAAAAAAAAACGTGATGATCAAATAAACGGATCATTAAATATCAAGAGAATAATCCCGCTCATCTGAGCTCCCTGACACAATGAGGACACGTGTGCCTCTTATCAGTCCCATTAAATTTCCTTAAGGTCGGATCAAGATTAGAAAAACTGAGATTTATTCAGTGGTACTACGATTCTGAAGGCCCTTAACGATTAGAATTTATTCCAAGGATAACCGTTCTGACGGCCCTAAAATGCAGGATTTTTTTCCAAGGATTACCATCCTGAAGGCCTTAATTTGTAGGGATTTATTACGCGGATTATCATTCTGGAGGCCCTAAAATGAAATGATTTATTCAAAGGATTATAGTTCTGAGGGCCCTAATATGTAAGAATTTATTCCAACGATTACGATCGTAAATAATTGGGGCTCACTTTCAATTATGGTTCTAATTGCTTAGGGTTTATTCAACGGATTACAGTTCAGAGAGCCCAAAAATGTAGGAATTTATCCAAAAATTACAGTTCTAAATACTCTAAATGGATGGGGTTCATTCCAAGGATTACATTTTTTGCTGGCCCAAAAAAGTTCCGAAACCCAAAAATATACTTTTATTCTAAGGATTACGGCTCTGAAGGACCTGAATGGTTAGCGTTTATTCCAAGGATTACGGTTCTGATGGCCATAAATTTAGGGATTTATTCTAAGGATTATGGTTCTGAAGGCCCTAAAATGCAGAGATTTATTACAAGGATTGTGGTTCTAAAAACCCTACATGGTTGGGGTTCACTCCAAGGATTACGGTTTCAAAGGTCCTAAATTGTAGGGATATATTCCAAGAATTACTTTTCTGATGCCTCTAAAATGTAGTGATTTTTTACAAGAATTATGATTTTGAAGGTCATAATATGTAGGGATTTATTTTGGGGATTACGGTCCTGAAGGTCCTAAAATGTATACATTTGTTCCAAGGATAATGACCCTAAATAGTTGGGTTTATTCTAAATTATGGTTCTACAAACCCTATAAGTTTAGGGTTTATTCCACGGATTACGGTTCTGAAGGCCCAAAAGTGTGAGGATTTATCAACAAGATTACAGTTCTAAAATCTCTAAAAGGATGGGGTTCATTCCAAGGCTTATAGTTTTGCTGGGCCTAAAATGTATGAATTTATTCTAAGGATTACGGTCCTGAAGGCCCTAAAATGTACGGATTTATTCCAAGAATTAAAGTTCTGAAGGGTTAAAACTGTACAGATTTATTCCTAGGATTATGTTTCTGAAGAACGTAAATGAATGGTTAGCGTTCATTCCAAGGATAACGGTTCAGAAAGCCTTAAAATCCAAGGATTACAGGTCTGAAGGCCCTAAAATGTAGAGATTTATTCCAAGGATTATGGTTCTAAAAGCCCTAAATGGTTTCGGTTCATTCCAAGGATTACGGTTTCAAAGGTCCTAAAATGTAGGGAATTATTCCAAGGATTACGGTTCTGAAATCCAAAATGGTTGAGCTTCATTTCACACATTATGATTCCAAGGGCCATAAAATATAGAGATTTATTCCAAGGATTACGGTTCTGAAAGCCTTAAATGGTTAAGGTTCATTTCAAGGGTTACGGGTTCTGAAAACTAAAATATTGGGATTTATTCGAAGGATTAAGGTTCTGAAAGCCTTAAATGGTTAAGGTTCATTTCAAGGATTACGGTTCTGAAGGCCATAAAATATACGAATTTATTCCAAGGAATACAGTTCGGACACCCTGGAATTGTTGAGGTTCATTCCAAGGATTGCAATTTTGATGGCCCTAAAATACAGGGATTTGTTCCAATGATTACGGTTCTGAAAACCTCAAATAATTTATGTTCATTTCAAGGATTACGGTTCTAAAGTCACCTACCAATTAGGATTTATTTTCAGGGCCAGGCTTTTTAAGACTCAAAAGTATTGGGTTCCATTCAATAATTACATTCATGAACGCCCCCAAACGATTGCAATTTCTTTCATGAATTAAAATAAAAAAAAAAAAGTTGGATTTATCAAGTGGATTACGGTTCTCAATGCTGAAGAAGATTGGGATTTATTTCATGGATCATAATTTGGAAGACCCGAAACGATTGCAATATATCCAGTGGGTTACGGTTCCGAATAATCCTGAAAAACTTATTCAGTAAACTATTCCCAAATATGAATCAGTTGACCTGTACAAGCAGACACAGTGTGTCTCTCGTTACCACTAATATCATTACCACTAACCAAGGTCTATAGACCTTGCCAATAACAATGTCAGCCTGTACAACTAAAATAAGTGTTTCAAGAAGTAATTTACTGAACCAAAGTTGTTCAGCGAGTCAAGCTCTATCATATAAGACTAGTTTTGCCTATCTATCTACTGTATATTCTCCAAATGATCAAAAACTAGTTTACCCTATCTTATCCATATTTTGCAATAGTTTTTCCAATCTATCTATATTCTGCAAATGATCAAAAACTAGTTTTGCCTATCTATCCATATTTTGCACTAGTTTTGCCAATCTATCTATATCCTGCAAATGATCAAAAACTAGTTTTGCCTATCTATCCATATTTTGCACTAGTTTTGCCAATCTATCTATATCCTGCAAATGATCAAAAACTAGTTTTGCCAATCTATCTATATCCTGCAAATGATCAAAAACTAGTTTTGCCTATCTATCTATATTTTGCAAATGATCAAAAACTACTTTTGCCTATCTATCTATATTCTGAAAATGATCAAAAACTAGTTTAGCCTATCTATCCATATTCTGCAAATGATCAAAAACTACTTTTGCCTATCTATCTATATTCTGAAAATGATCAAAAACTAGTTTAGCCTATCTATCCATATTCTGCAAATGATCAAAAACTAGTTTGGCTGTTTATCCGTATTTTGCAAATAATAAAAAATTGTTTGGCTTTATTATCCATAGTCTGCAAGTGATCAAAAACTAGTTTTGCCTATCTATTCAAATACTGAAAATGAGTAAAAACCCAGATTGTAACATTTCGTCTGGGGCTTATTAAGAATTAACCCCCGCCCCTTTGCTAAACCCCAGGATTGAGCAACTTACGTCTTATTGCCGTTATGGATGAAGAAGTAAAGTGGATTTTAATTAGCTCTTCAAATGTCACGTTTCAACATCATGAAAAGGCTTTATCCATTTTTCAAAGTAATTACCATTACTTGTGTGGATTAGAGTTCTAATGATTCATACCAAATACTTCTGAATAGCCTGGCATGTTTCATAATATTGTAAACTGAAAGCAATTCAGGATATAATATCCGATTGCTTATAGCTCTGAGGACACCCAAACGATAAGGGTTCTTATTACATAACGATAAGGATTCTCGTTACATTGACGATCGGGATTCTAATCACATTAATGATTGGGATTCTTATTACATTATGACAATGAAGATAACGAGAAGTCTGAGGTATATTTAATGCATTATGATGTTGAATATCCCAGTTGACTGAAATTTATGAAGTAGATTATAATTCTGGAGACTGATTATTTCTTGAAGACCAAAATCTGTCTTTCACAGTTTAAAGGTGAATCACTAATTAACATTTCTTTATATTATCACTCTCGTCACATTTCTATAAAATATATCATCTACTCTTTATCCAAAGCTAAGTATAAGTAGCTAAGAGAGTACCAGTGTTTCAATAGTTCAGAATAGGTTAAATGCTGCTTTAAAGGGATATGTGCTTAAGAGCGCTCGTATTTTTCTGGGTGTTTTCATTTATCTATAAATAATGTTATCGCTACTCATCGTAATCTATTAAAATTCAATTTTTCACGACTTCGCGATTGTATATCCTATTAAGAAGAAGTTTCGATAATCAAGATTATTGTTGTTAATAAACAACGATAACAGAATTACCGATTATTTATTGTTCTTAAAATATTTTACTTTAATTGTTAAGTACTTCTCTTATTTCCTTTCCTCACAGGGCTATTTTACCTGATGGAGCGACTGGGCTTATAGCATCCTGCTTTTCCAACTAGGGTTATAACTTAGCAAGTAATGATATCTCACCCAGACTGCGCAATGCAACTCAAAGTACATAAACTAAGTGTCACCTTCATTATAAACCAATCCCTCAAGTGAGTAAACCCCAACTTCAACAATATACAAACATTGTTTAATTTAATTTCAACTGATAGAAGGTTTTTTTTTTTCTTTTTCAGAAGCGAATTCCTTGAAAACATCTACGCTTTATAAAGGACGACATTTTTTCATTGTTCCAAACTATCGCAAATGGATGTTTTAACAAGGTTGGTCAATATCAGCTCACCCAATTTCAATATATTCCTAGAGAGAGAGAGAGGAGAGAGAGAGAGGAGGAGAGAGAGAGAGGAGAGAGAGAGAGAGAGAGAGGAGACTTATATACAAAGAAAAAAATAAGACACAATGACCCCCAGAGAGAGAGAGAGAGAGAGAGGAAGAGAGAGAGGAGAGAGGAGAGAGAGAGAGAGAGAGAGAGAGAGAGAGAGAGAGAGAGAGAGAGAGAGACTTATATACAAAGAAAAAAATAAGACACAATGACCCCCAGAGAGAGAGAGAGAGAGAGAGAGAGAGAGAGAGAGAGAGAGAGAGAGAGAGAGAGAGAGAGAGAGAGAGAGTTTTCATTACTTCTGTCTTGCAATTTAAAACGGTCCCTTAACCCAATTATCTGGAACGCTCACCGATCTTCGTTGCCTCAACTTGAACACAATACAAGGCTTCGCTTTCGCCGTCCAACTGGACAACAATTCCCAGAACCGAAGCTGCAATACAATGTTATTTTCCAGACTCCCGACACTAATAAAACTCTCTCTCCTCTCTCTCTCCTCTCTCTCTCTCTCTCTCTCTCTCTCTCTCTCTCTCTCCTCTCTCTCTCTCCTCTCTCTCTCTCTCTCTCTCTCTCCTCCAGAAAAAAAAGAAAATCCCATTAACATATTAGAAGGATTACCGCCCTAATTAGGAGTTTCAGCCATCCGAAAATACCCGTGGGCGTGTTTTCAATGGCGTGGGAGTTTGAGGCTGCAATACAACTGATTGGTTCAGTATGAAGCTTCCCACGCAAACTTGCATCAGCTTATTTTCTTAATAAAACTGCTGTTTGCTTCAGATTGACAATATATAGTGAGAGTTTCGGTAAAGTTTATCCAGGTTCTAAAATGACATTAAAGGTTTAAATGTCACTCATGAATGGCGAAGGCAGGGTACAATGACAATGTCCTTGCGGGACGATACCGTAGAGACTGGCCATTTATACATATGATGAGCGCCCAAGCTCATCTCCACCCATGCTAGGAACAGGCAGGGCCAGGCAATGGCTGCTAATGATTCACCAGGTAGCCTTATATGCTCTCTCAACACCCGCCCCCATACTTAGCACACAAGGATGGTGAGGTTGCAGACACAATTATATCGAGCTTGAGCGGGCACTCAACCACGGTCTGTCTAATTTTCAGACAGGGACGTTTCCAATAGGCCACCACAACCCAGTAACCTATATCTGGTGACCCGGTTAGTCTTGAAAATATACAGGAATTGATTTCTGTCTTTATATGAGGTATTTAAAATTTTCCTTAGATTAAGTTTACGTTAATTGAAAATTTTGGTTACATGAGCCATTTCGCTGTGTCCTATTAAAAGAGAAATTTCTAATAATGACCAATATTTCGGAATCAACTCATTAAAAGTCATAATGAATATGTCTAGTCTATAAAGTCAATTGAAAGATCGATGGAAGCAATTCACCTGTAAGATTTATGTCAAAACTTCATGGGCAATAAAAGTAAAAAAAACAAAGTATAGGACTAAGAAGAGATAAAAAAAATCCTTCATGATATAAAAAATAAAATAAAAGCGAATGCATAAACGGCACAAAAATGCAATTTCCAACTAACGATCGCAATAAGAGAAAATAATCTCTTGAAACATTCTGTTGCTTGTGGCAAAGAGCCTTTATACAAGAGAAAAAGGAATACAAGAAAGGATTGGTGGTTATTGAAGATATTCGATTAAGGAAATATGCAATAAATGAAGCGAAGAAGAAAATCCGAAGGAATTTTGTTTTTAATTAAGACGGATACGAACCACTTCAGAAATTAGGTCGCAGAAATTGCCTCATTGAGGGTTTTGCCGAATATGTATTCGCGAAAATATTCAGTAAGGACGTTTGAGCTGGGCGTCTTATGAAGTTACATATGAAGGATCCTTAAAGTTGCGTTACACAATTACTAACACATACACACACACACACACACACACACACACATATATATATATATATATATATATATATATATATATATATATACATATATATATATATATATATATATATATATATATATATATATACATATATATATATTATACATATATATATATATATATATATATATATATATATATATATATATATATATATATATATATTATATATATATATATATATATATATATGCATATATGTAGAAATGTAAATAAATATATACACTATACCCACACCCACACACACACACACACACACACACACATATATATATATATATATATATATATATATATATATATATATATATATATATATATATATACATATATATAAAGGATCTTTGCGTCACTAGGCGTAGGAGGAGATGATGATGATGATATATACAGTATTGGCCATATCTAGCACGCGGAAGCTGTAAACGAGGAAGGAAGGAGGAAAGGGGAAGGAAAGGTAAATAGAAAGCGTTTAGGGTTGCGGTGGCCTATTGGAAACGTCCCTGTCTGGTGATGTCGGCCCGGGGTTAGAGTCCTGCTCAAGCTTGATAGTTTCTAGTAGCGTCTGCAACCTCACCATCCTTGTGGGCAAAGGATGGGGGTTTTGAGGGAGCCTATTGCTCTACCTGCTGAATAATCAGCAGCCGGGTCCTCCCTAGTCCTAGCTTGGGTGGAGAGTGGCCTTGGGTGCTGATCATAAATGGTCAGTGTCTAAGGGATTTTCCTACTAGCTAAGTCATTGTCACTACTATCCCTTGCCATTCATGAGCGGCCTTCAAGCCTTTAAAGAACTAAGGCTCGTCGTGATATCGGTCCATGGACTAAATGATAGGTCCTATCAAAGAGCAAAGAATCGTTAGACTCTGGCAGCACATCGTTCTGCAAGCGTAGAGGGTGTTCTGAAGCATTGTCTATAAGAAGGGAGGTCTTTAAATCTATATTTATACATTTCAAAAACGATCTTAAACTTCTTCATTTTTTCCACCATAACCTTTATATTAAAGCGTAATTCTATCGATCAGCTAATGTAGTCCTCATGAAGTCACTTAAAGTGTGATTCGAAACACGTGTCGGCAACAAATAACGAATGTATAAACGTAAATGAAGTTTTCCTGGTATTCAGAAAACTATCTGGGGGGATGCTCTGTTCAATTCTGGACGCCACTCAAATATTGTTTATTCATTACCAATAAGAAAAATGAAATTAAATTATGCAAAGTGTTCTATGATACTTAACAGGATTTCAAACATTCCATTAATTCTTCCAGGATTTGTTCAGCTTGTAGTCCATGAGCCAGACCAGACATTGGTACCACCTGGGGTGGCAAAAGGTCACTGTGTTTTCTTGATAGGTATATATCCATAGATGAAAAAACAGTTTGAAGCCAAGTTTAGAGCAGTAGCTTAATGTTAATAATCACCTCATGAAGATCTTTGAATGGTCCCAATATGGGATCCTAAATTTTGGGGTAGGGGAAATATAAATTGCAATATCTTTTGAAGTAATAGTCCAATTGCTACGTATGACCACTCAAAATAATGGGAATTTTATGTTCTACATAATTATATATCATATTTGCCCATATGCTAATGAAGTAGGTAACTAGAGGTGAAAAGGTCGCAAGATTTTGCCCTTGCCTAAAATCAATAGTGCTGTTAAAAAGTTCACCCCAGATACTGAACCAAAGAGAATTTCTCCACTGAAATGGGCTCAGATTGGAGATAATAAGTGTCCAAATCCATTTTATGCCTAGAAATGTTAAATTTATTTGTATCTGAGGTGTGATACTTAACGGTTTTTAACAATTTTTTTTAGAAGCCCATTTTTAGCCAGAGAATAAACAAAATCAAATTACTCAATCTTCTGATCATTTACTATGCATGTTTTGCTGAAATCTGTCTTTAACCATTAAAATATTGCACTATGCATAAACTACGTTACATTTTGTCAGGTTTACAAGGGACGAAGTCATTTGACAGCCCCGTAACCCATGTCAAACAGCATGATGTCAAAATGCCATAGCCCCCAGTACCAGAGGAGATGAAAGATGGAGCAGCCTTCATACCATGCTCTGTGAAAACCTTCTTGAGGATGCTGTTGACAGGTGAATCGGATCCCTCAGCTCTTGTATTGGATCGATTATAAAGGCTCATTGAATCAGTTGGGCAAGACCTCGTGTATGGTATAATTACAAAGGTAATACCTCCTAAACTCCTCCTTCCATATGCTGTCAAATCCCTAACTGGTTGTGTTGAGATCATTCGCCTCTTAAACCGAAGTGGTCATGGTGTTTCTTACTCAAAACCTGAAGAGATTGACACAGCTCTGTGTATTCATAAGATGGTGTTGAACGAAGGATGTGCTGCCATACCAAGAGTTATCCAGCCTAATGTTCAAGTGACATTGGCATATGACAACATCGATAGGAGGGAGGAGACACTGAGCGGAGGAGGGACATCACACCGAGTTAACAGCATCATTGCACAGCCCAGGGTGTTTGGACCACAACCTCTCATACAGCATCAAATAAATGAAGAGAACCGAAAACATCGGACCATAGAGATTGAGGAAAGACTTCCTTCCATCTACATTGATGGAAAGCGTGTAGGACCTCCTCTTCGTGGATATGTGGAAATGGATGACCAGACAATGAATCATGAAGTGAAAAAGAAAACTGTTTTGGTTGCTCACTCTTACACATTGTGCTTCAAACTAAACTGTGGGGAGCTGGACAGGCTTCAACATTCAAGTCCGTGATGAAGTAGAGATCACCCTTGATGAAGTTGGTTATTTTACCCACAATAAATGCCCCTCCCACTTTGCTGTCTACTGTCCATGATGTGTTGTGCCAGTGTCAACTAATCAGATCACTAGGTCTTAGTAGCATTATCGTTGTGTTTGACCAAGCACTATATGCCAAAGCAACTGAAATAATTTGGAAGCAGAGGGATACATTTTCAGAAGTCGTTCCTCGGATGGGCACATTTCACACCCTGTGTACACTCTTAAGTATCATTGGTAAACGATTCCAAGATGCTGGGTTGAGAGATCTTTGCATTGAATCAGGTGTCATTGCAGAGGGGTCAGTAGAAAAGCTACTTTTGGGAAAACAGCACAATCGATCAATTAGGTTCCACAAACTACTGTATGAAAGGGTTCTTAGAAATACATGGAGAAGATGAAATTGCCATTCGAAACTTGGTCAACACATTTTCCCAAGATATATGCCAGGAGACCTTCACATAGACACTGAGCACCCAAGCATTTGTGTCACTGGCTGAACGTTTTGAGGCATACAAAGAGAGTCTGCACCAGGATCGAGGGGATCTAGCATCATTTCCGATGTACTTGAACACGGTAGACATCATGTTGAACATGCTGCAAGCTTCTAGAGAAGGAAATTGGTGTCTCCATCTGTCTACTATCAAAGACATGATACCATGGTTTTTTGCATATAATAAGCACAACTATGCCCGGTATCTTAGCACATATTACACAGAGATGACAAACCTGTCAACAAAGCATCCAGATGTCCTGGAGCACCTCTGGAACAGCGGGTTTTCCATTCAAATTGGACCTGCCAATCCATTTGGAAGGATTCCTGTGGATCAGGCCATTGAGGAGACAGTGAATAAAGACACCCAGATACCAGGAGGGACAAAAGGTTTCAGCCTCAGGCCAAGTGCAGTTAATACACAGAAACTACCTGACTGCAGAGTACAGAATTTCATTTCTTGGTTTAATGAAAAGTGCACTGGGGAGTAGCCTACCATTTTGCCACCCTGATCTCTCTGCATTACGGATAAAGAACGATAAAATGTTGGTCAGCATGTTGGATGAAAACTGGACAAATCCATTCGGTGTCCCCTCTGGGCTAATCAGCCTCTCCACAGGAATGATCGCTCCTGACAACATTGCAAAAGATCTTTTAGGGGCCAAGGTTAAGGGAACTTTAGCATTTAAAGAATTTTACAATGAAAAGCTTGATATCAGCGCCACCAAGAGTTTTTTTGACCTACTAAAGAAACTGAAACTGAAAACATTTAGTGATATCAAAATGAAGAGTTCTGTGAAAACACAGGGACGGAGTGTCATCATATCTGCTGACAGAAACCTGTTTGCAAAAATGATGCTCATTGGACAGACCAGAAAGCTGGATATGAGGAATGTGCTGTCCTATCGTCTTGGTTCTATACCTTGGTCATTAGCAAACCCTGAAGGCACCCTACGAAAGACCAATAAGGCACAGCTTTCCTAACGTCTGAGAAAGGATCTTTCACCAGCCGATACCATCCCGTCTAATTCAGTTTGCATCATTGATGGAATGGCCATTGTACAAAAAATAATGGCCAACACCACAAATGTCTCTTTTGGAGAAGTTTCCAAGTCCATCTTCTCTGCGATCCTGAGGGAGGGGAGAGTTAAGTGCCAAATTGATGTTGTCTTCAACATATACAAAGGAAACTCCATTAAGAATGCTGAGCGGGTCAAAAGAGGGTCTGAGGGTGCTATGACGTTGGGTAAGATTGTATCTGGCCACAGTTTGAAGCAGTGGAAGAATTTTCTACATAATGAAAACAACAAGATCCAACTGATTTAGTTTCTTGTTGATGAATGGAGCAATGATAAAAGTCTATGTGAAAGGCTGGACAAGAAAGAGCTTTTCCTGACACATGGAGATCAATTCATACGAGTTACAAAAGACTCAGTCTCTGACCTTCAAGATCTATAGAGTAGTCAGAAGGAGCACTGTGGCAGGTCTGGTCTGGCAGCTGTTGTCATCGTATCACCAGACACTGATGTCTTTGTTTTGGCTATGGCTTTTACACCAAAGCTAGCATGCCATGTATATTTCAAAGTGGGCTCAAAGATGCGTACAGAATATATATAGACGTTAAGAAGGCTTCAGATCTTCTCGGTCTCGAAAAATGTGCCTGCCTTCTTGGTCTCCACTCATTCACAGGTTGTGACACTATGAGCAGCTTTGCCAGCAAGGGCAAAGTCTCAGCTCTCCGTCTTCTAAATGATAAAGACCACATGACAACCCTGCAATCATTAGGCCAATCATGGGACCTATTGAACCAAGTAATTAAACAACTAGAGCCACTAACATGTTCCCTTTATGGTGCCAGGACAACAATTAACAGCATAAATGAGTTGTCTTTCTCCATTTTTTGTTCGAAAAAAGGCGAGGCTGAGTCTTGTCAACTGCCACCATTTGCATCTTCCTTGTCAATCACTGCAAGAGAGCCAACTATCAGTGTGCCATCTGGAAAAAAAGTTTGGAAAGGAATCCAGATATTCCTTCTCCAGTTGACCATTGGTGAAAGGTAGATGAAGGAGAGTTAGTGATCGACTGGGGCGACGCACCACCTGCCCCTGAGGCTGTCATGGAGTTGATCACCTGCAACTGTCAAAAGCAGTGCTTGGAGGAGAGTTGTTCGTGTCTACAGAACAGAATGAGGTGCACATACCTTTGAAAGTTACAAACATGTAGCAACATGGAGGAAGAGGAGGAGGAGGAGCAGGGGACTATTGAATTTGAAGGCTAATCTGATGATGACGACACTGATGAAGAATGAGATCAAAAGGCCGAAAAATATCCTGGGAACATGACTTTATGGTAGGAGATAAGTAGGCCTACAAATGCACAAAAAATTGTTTGCAAGTATCAACATTTTTGTATTTGTCGAAAGATGGGTCCTCATATTCTTATGTTTTGTTCTGTCAGATAGAAGTAACATGCATTTCCAAAATTAAGTGGTGTATGGGCTTGACCTTGACCCCAGGGCATTGACCTTTAAATGTCAAAATAGTCCTAGATGAAATAAACTCATTCTGACCTGATTTTTGCCCTTGGTGGGGAAAATCTGTTTGTAAAATTGCATGAACGAGCAGCAAATTGTCATCTTTATATTTGCAAGTGTTTTATTAAAAAACAAGGGCCTTCTCCAAATATGTGTCAAATACGGTTAAGTACCATACCTCAGATACAAATAAATATAACACTTTTAGGCATAAAATGGAGTTGGACACTTATTATCTTCTTTCTAAGCTCATTTCAGTGGGAAAATTCCCATTGGCGCAGTAGCTGGGAAGATATTTTGAACAGAGGTACAGATTTTATGCAAGGGCAACATTTTATGACCTTTTGACCTGTAGTGACCTACTTTATTGGCATATTGGAAAACATTATGTACACTTTTGTAGAACATGAAATTCCCAACACTTTGAGTGGTAACTTGCAGATATTGGACCATTACTTCAAAAGATATTGCAATTTACATTTCCCCTACCCCAAAATTTTGTATCCCATATTGGGACCATTCGTAGATCTTTACGAGGTGATTACTAGCACTAAGCTACTCCTCAAAGCTTGGCTTCAAACTTTTTTTTCATCTATGGATATATACCTATCAAGAAAACACAGTGACATTTTGCCACCCCAGGTGGTACCAATCTGTACAATTCTTGGGTATGGCTCATGGACTATTGGTCACTGATATTCAGTGGACTAAGACTACCGAGGAAGATAGATTTGCATCGAAATAAACGTCTCCAATGGAAAGCCTCATGGTTCAATTATCATCTACTGGCATTCCGTTTAATGGCGTTACAAATTTACGAAACTTTAGGTTTTTCTGCGGCTTTTTTACTTTCTATTTCCATCAATATATTTCACTACACTGATTTTTGTCATTACCATTAACATTAATATTAATGGGCAATGAAATTCCACAATCATATATTGATGATATTTTATTGCTGTTGTTATCATCATTTATATCAAATTCGACGTTCATAATTTCTACTGGAATAATATAAAGAATATGGTTAGAAATTTCTGTGATCATTTTCCAAAAAAAAAAAAAAAAAAACATAATTTCTACTGAAATAATATAAAGAATACAGTTAAAAATTTCTGTGATCATTTTCTTTAAAAAAAAATATAAATAAAATATTTATTCTTTTATGGAAGTTGAGGAAACGTTGATTTGATGATGCATTTGGATATTTTTCTTTTTCATAAATTAAAAAATTATTGCATTCCACAAAAAAAGGAAATAGGATTTTAGCTTTAAATCCATATTTTTTTTTTTTTTTTTTTTTTTTTTTTTTTTTTTTTTTTTTTTTTGCTATTTTCAATTCAATCTGTTTTACATTGCAAATGTAAACTGGAAAACTATAACAGAAATGGAGAACGTGGAAAAAATTGTCGTTAAAATAAATAGGGAAAAAGAGTTGACTCTGAACACAAATATGCAACAATGCATGATTTCCCTCGATTGAAAAGATGAAGTCATTTATATATATATATATATATATATATATATATATATATATATATATATATATATATATATATATATATATATATATATATATATATATATATCCATATGTATGTATATGTATATGTATATATATATACATATATATATATATACATATATATATATATATATATATATATATATATATATATATATATATATATATATATATATATATATATATATATATATATATATATATATATACACTCTTATACATCATGAATTATTTTAAAAAAGAATAATTCGAATGAAAGCATCCACCAATCAGAAAATGAAAAATTTCTTTATCATTACTCCAGACGGGGAAATTAAACCTCGACTCCCCTACTGCAAAATGGATGGAAGAAACGACAAGAAAGAACATCAAAAGAGATGTGTGTTCGCAGTATAACTGTTGATCGCATAAACCCATTCTATGCAAGATTCCCTTTGCATAAAGATATTGTAATCTACGTTCACTGTCATTTAAGAGATATTGTGACAACTTTTAAGACATTTCAGGAAGTGATCTGTCTCCCTTCAGATAAATACTGTTTAGTGTTTATAGCTACAATACATCAGTCGAGCATTTGGTGAGGTTTTGATTTCACTCTTTTTACTATTTTTTTTTCCTTCGTCTATTAGGGTGCATTTTCCCCATTTGTATTCGGTAAGCAGGTTGCCTTCTTTTTGAAGGACTTTCCTTTGGCTTTTGGGTAGACCGTAGTCCCAATCGGCTGTCCTGCCTAACATCGCTTAAACCCCGGTAGCGTATGTTGTGTTGTACCCGGCACGAGAGTCCTTCCTCCCAGTAGCGAGGAGTCCTGGCCCAGTTAGGTTGACAGTTCTAATGTAGTGAATAATATTTATATATATATATATATATATATATATATATATATATATATATATATATATAAAAAAAGTTCCATTCTGAAAAGAACTATATACTGTTTTGTAAATATTGTTACAACCCAGCTTATTTGAAAAAGTATTTTATGTTTATGCGTAGGGAGAGTTATTATAACAAATCTTTATCCTGTGTTTGATATTATCACACACACACAAGACTCTCTATACCTTTAGCAACCTGCCGTATCTCTTACTTAATAAATTCATTTTTATTTTAAACAATTAGCTTATTAATGGTAATATAGCTCCTAAAAAAGAGGTTTTCCATATTATAATCCTTGTACTAAAGGTGTACCACATAATGTAATGCAATAAAGTACTACCGACTATCTGATTAAACTACTCTGTACGATAATTATATAGGGAAATATTCGGTTCTTAGATTGCGAAAAACGTCGAAGAACCAACATAATAAACTCCAAAAGTGAAATAGAAAGGCAACATTTGCCAAACAAATACAGCACATTTCACTCCGTCTCCCTCCCGATGCAACCATGGCCTGGCCCATATTAATCTTTTCAAGAAAGTAATCCTCGATAGATTTACAAAAAATCATTCTGAAGTGGTGTGTGCAAAAATTGTGAATAACGTCATCCGGGCATTTAATATAGGCATTTCCACACCAAATTTCAGGTCATTAGGTCTAAATACCAGAGCAGAAGAGCAAAAAAGGCAATTTTGTTGTCCAAAAATATAGCCGAAAATAACTAAGATTAATAATCTTTGAGTGATATATACCAAAAAAAAAAAAAAAAGAAAAAAAAACTGACTTAAATCCTGTATACATATCCTCATACACAATTTCAGGTCATCTGGTGTAAATACGAGGCACAGGAGTCGAAAATGTGTACGTTTAGTCTCTATATGAACAAAAATTGCAAAATTTACCAATCTGAACAAACGTCTGCCAAAAATATTGATGATTTCCTATTGGTATTTAACTAAGATACCTACGTACCAAATGGTAGGTCATTCAGTTACAATACCAGGGCACAGGAGACCAAAATATACATTTTTTTTTTTCTCAAAAAATGGCAAAAAAAATCAACAAAATCATTTTAAAGTTATGTATAATTTTTTCAACGCACCTGGGTATTAGCCAACTCGACCTTTGTGCCACATTTCAGATCATTTGGCCCAGAAATGGCTGAGATGAATCGATTTGAAAACAACATATTTCCCTCCCATGGAATGAAATATAACAAGGAAGACGAGGTTGAAAAAAGGGATTTCATAATACTCAGGCAAACAAGAGGTATCATCACTGAAGACCAATAACGAATCAATTTATCTCGGTTTAAGTTCAGGAAGTGAATTGAATAACGTTCGAATGGCTGAGAACAAAAACCTTGATAAAACTTCCAACATCAAAACCCTTCGCTTATTGGGCAAAGTTACTGTTGCCTTGAGCAGTAGCATTTATGCGTTTATAGCTTCCGCATCGTGTCTAAGGATTTCGTAATATTTAAAAGACGAAAGTGTCTGGTATAAACTGATGCCTCCTTTGACAACTTACGAGTGAATGCGTTAACTTGATTTGCCATCGCTTTCATGAGCAGTATCTT
>NC_090745.1:13245451-13285451 GCF_036898095.1 Palaemon carinicauda
GACGGATGTGATAAGTGAGCAAGTCTATCTTGACAGATGTGAGAAGTGAGCAAGTCTATCTTGACGGATGTGATAAGTGAGCATGTCTATCTTGACAGATGTGATAAGTGAGAAAGTCTATCTTGACGGATGTGGGAAGTGAGGAAGTCTATCTTGACAGATGCGAGAAGTGAGCAAGTCTATCTTGACGGATGTGATAAGTGAGCATGTCTATCTTGACGGATGTGATAAGTGAGAAAGTCTATCTTGACGGATGTGGGAAGTGAGGAAGTCTATCTTGACAGATGTGAGAAGTGAGCATGTCTATCTTGACGGATGTGATAAGTGAGAAAGTCTATCTTGACGGATGTGGGAAGTGAGGAAGTCTATCTTGACAGATGTGGGAAGTGAGGAAGTCTACCTTGACGGATGTGATAAGTGAGCATGTCTATCTTGACGGATGTGATAAGTGAGAAAGTTTATCTTGACGGATCTGGGAAGTGAGGAAGTCTATCTTGATGGATGTGAGAAGTGAGCAAGTCAATCTTGAAGGATGTGATAAGTGAGCATGTCTATCTTGACGGATGTGATAAGTGAGAAAGTCTATCTAGAAGGATGTGGGAAGTGAGGAAGTCTATCTTGACGGATGTGAGAAATGAGGATGTCTATCATGACGGATGTGAGAAGTGAGCAAGAATATCGTGATGAATGTGAGAAGTGAGCAAGTGTATCCTGACGGATGTGATAAGTGAGCAAGTCTATCACAAAGGATTTGAGAAGTGAGCAAGAATATTGTGAAGGATGTGAGAAGTGAGCAAGACTATCTTGACGGATGTGAGAAGTGAGCAAGTCAATCTTGACGGATGTGGTAAGTGAGCAAGTCTATCTTGACTGATGTGAGAAGTGAGGAAGTCTATCTTGACGGATGTGATAAGTGAGGAAGTCTATCTTGACGGATGTGGGAAGTGAGGAAGTCTATCTTGACGGATGTGAAAAATGAGGATGTCTATCATTACGGATGTGAGAAGTGAGCAAGAATATCGTGACGAATGTGAGAAGTGAGCAAGTGTATCCTGACGGATGTGATAAGTGAGAAAGTCTATCTTGATAGATGTGAGAGGTGAGCAAGTCTATCTTGACGGATGTGATAAGTGAGGAAGTCTATCTTGACGGATGTGAGAAGTGAGCATGTCTATCTTGACGGATATGATAAGTGAGCAAGTCTATCTTGACGGATGTGATAAGTGAGCAAGTCTATCTTGACGGATGTGATAAGTGAGGAAGTCTATCTTGACGGATGTGATAAGTGAGCGAGTCTATCGTGACGGATGTGATCAGTGAAAAAGTCTATCTTCAAGTATGTGATAAGTGAGGAAGTCTATCTTGACGGATGTGAAAAATGAGGATGTCTATCGTGACGGATGTGAGAAATGAGCCTGAATATCGTGACGAATGTGAGAAGTGAGCAAGTGTATCCTGACGGATGTGATAAGTGAGGAAGTCTATCTTGACAGATGGGAGAAGTGAGCAAGTCACTCTTGATGGATGTGATAAGTGAGCAAGTCTACCTTGACGGATGTGAGAAGTGAGCAAGCCTATCTTGTCGGATGTGAGAAGTGAGGAAATCTATCGTGACGAATGTGAGAAGTGAGAAAGAATAACGTGGCGAATGTGAGAAGTGAGCAAGTGTATCCTGACGGATGTGAGAAGTGAGCAAGTCTATCTTGACGGATGTGAGAATTGAGCAAGTCTATCACGAAGGATTTGAGTAGTGAGCAAGAATATTGTGACGGATGTGAGAAGTAAGCAAGTCTATCTTGATGGATGTGAGAAGTGAGCAAGTCAATCTTGACGGATGTGATAAGTGAGCAAGTCTATCTTGACAGATGTGAGAAGTGAGCAAGTCTATCTTGACGAATGTGATAAGTGAGCATGTCTATCTTGACGGATGTGATAAGTGAGAAAGTCTATCTTGACGGATGTGGGAAGTGAGGAAGTCTATCTTGACGGATGTGAGAAGTGAGCATGTCTATCTTGACGGATGTGATAAGTGAGCATGTCTATCTTGACGGATGTGATAAGTGAGAAAGTCTATCTTGACGGATGTGGGAAGTGAGGAAGTCTATCTTGACGGATGTGGGAAGTGAGGAAGTCTATCTTGACGGATGTGAGAAGTGAGCATGTCTATCTTGACGGATGTGATAAGTGAGAAAGTCTATCTTGACGGATGTGGGAAGTGAGGAAGTCTATCTTGATGGATGTGAGAAGTGAGCAAGTCAATCTTGACGGATGTGATAAGTGAGCATGTCTAACTTGACGGATGTGATAAGTGAGAAAGTGTATCTACAAGGATGTGGGAAGTGAGGAAGTCTATCTTGACGGATGTGAGAAATGAGGATGTCTATCACGACGGATGTGAGAAGTGAGCAAGAATATCGGGACGAATGTGAGAAGTGAGCAAGTGTATCCTGACGGATGTGATAAGTGAGCAAGAATATCGGGACGAATGTGAGAAGTGAGCAAGTGTATCCTGACGGATGTGATAAGTGAGCAAGTCTATCATGAAGGATTTGAGAAGTGAGCAAGAATATTGTGACGGATGTGATTAGTGAGCAAGTCTATCTTGACGGATGTGAGAAGTGAGCAAGTCAATCTTGACGGATGTGGTAAGTGAGCAAGTCTATCTTGACTGATGTGAGAAGTGAGCAAGTCTATCTTGACGGATGTGATAAGTGAGGAAGTCTATCTTGATGGATGTGAGAAGTGAGCAAGTAAATCTTGACGGATATGATAAGTGAGCATGTCTATTGTGACGGATGTAATAAGTGAGAAAGTCTATCTTGACGATGTGAGTAGTGAGGAAGTCTATCTTGACGGATGTGAAAAATGAGGATGTCTATCGTGACGGATGTGAGAAGTGAGCAAGAATATCGTGACGAATGTGAGAAGTGAGCAAGTGTATCCTGACGGATGTGATAAGTGAGGAAGTCTATCTTGACGAATGGGAGAAGTGAGCAAATCAATCTTGATGGATGTGATAAGTGAGCAAGTCTACCTTGACAGATGTGAGAAGTGAGGAAGTCTATCTTGACGGATGTAAGAAGTGAGGAAATCTATCGTGACGAATGTGAGAAGTTAGAAAGAATAACGTTGCGAATGTGAGAAGTGAGCAAGTGTATCCTGACGGATGTGAGAAGTGAGCAAGTCTATCTTGACGGATGTGAGAATTGAGCAAGTCTACCTTGGCAGATGTGAGAAGTGAGCAAGTCTATCGTAACGGATGTGAGAAGTGAGCAAGAATATCGTGAAGAAAGTGAGAAGTGAGCAAGTCTATCGTGACGGATATAAGAAGTGAGCAAGAATATTGTGACAAATGTGAGAAGTGAGCAAGTCTATCTTGACGGATTTGAGAAGTGAGCAAGTCTATCTTGACTGATGTGAGAAATGAGCAAGTCAATCTTGACGGATGTGAGAAGTGAGCAAGTCTATCTTGACTGATGTGAGAAGTGAAAAAGTCAATCTTTATGGATATGATAAGTGATGATGTCTACCTTGACGGATGATAAATGAGCAAGTCTATCGTGACGGATGTGGTAAGTGAGCAAGAATATTGTGACGGATGTGAAAAGTGAGCAAGTGTATCCTGACGGATGTGAGAAGTGAGCAAGTCTATCTTGACGGATGTGAGAAGTGAGCAAGTTAATCTTGACGGGTGTGAGAAGTGAGCAAGTCTATTGTAACAGATGTGAGAAGTGAGCAAGTCCATCTTGACAGATGTGAGAAGTGAGCAAGTCTATCTTGACGGATGTGATAAGTGAGCAAGAATATCATGACAGATGTGAGAAGTGAGCAATTCTACCTTAACGGATGTGAGAAGTGAGCAAATCAATCTTGACGGATGTGAGAAGTGAGCAAGTCAATCTTGATGGATGTGAGAAGTGAGCAAGTTAATCTTGACGAGTGTGAGAAGTGAGCAAGTCTATTGTGACAGATGTGAGAAGTAAGCAAGTCTATCTTGACAGATGTGAGAAGTGAGCAAGTGTATCTTGACAGATGTGAGAAGTGAGCAAGTCTATCTTGACGGATGTGAGAAATGAGCAAGTCAATCTTGACGGATGTGATAAGTGAGCAAGTCTATCTTGACGGATGTGATAAGTGAGCAAGAATATCCTGACGGATGTGAGAAGTGAGCAATTCTATCTTAACGGATGTGAGAAGTGAGCAAATCAATCTTGAGGGATGTGAGAAGTGAGCAAGTCAATCTTGACAGTTGTGATAAGTGAGCAAGTCTATCTTGACGGATGTTATAAGTGAGCAAGAATATAATGACGGATGTGAGAAGTGTGCATGTTTATCCTGACGGATCTGAGAGGTGAGCAATTCTATCTTGAAGGATGTGAGAAGTGAGCAAGTCTATCCTGAAGGATGTGAGAAGTGAGCAAGTCAATCTTGACGGATGTGATAAGTGAGCAAGTCTACCTTGACAGATGTGATAAGTGAGCAAGAGTCGTGACGGATGTGAGAACCGAGCAAGTGTATCCTGACGGATATGAGAAGTGAGCAATTCTATCTTGACGGATGTGAGAAGTGAGCAAGTCAATCTTTACGGATGTGAGAATTGACCAAGTCAATCTTGACGGATGTGATAAGTGAGCAAGTCTATCTTGACGGATGTGATAAGTGACCAAGAATATCGTGACGGATGTGAAAAGTGAGCAAGTGTATCCTGACGGATCTGAGAAGTAAGCAATTCTATCTTGACGGATGTGGAAGGCGAGCAAGTCTATCTTGACAGATGTGAGAAGTGAGCAAGTCAATCTTGACGGATGTGAGAAGTGAGAAAGTCTACCTTGACAGATGTGATAAGTGAGCAAGAGTCGTGATGGATGTGAGAAGCGAGCAAGTGTATCCTGACGGATATGAGAAGTGAGCAATTCTATATTGACGGATGTGAGAAGTGAGCAAGTCATTCTTGACGGATGTGAGAAGTGAGCAAGTCAATCTTGACGGATGTGATAAGTGAGTAAGAATATCGTGACGGATGTGAAAAGTGAGCAAGTGTATCCTGACGGATCTGAGAAGTAAGCAATTCTATCTTGACAGATGTGGAAAGCGAGCAAGTCTATCTTGACAGATGTGAGAAGTGAGCAAGTCTATTGTGACAGATGTGAGAAGTGAGCAAGTGTATCTTGACGGATGTGAGAAGTGAGCAAGTGTATCCTGACGGATGTGAGAATTGAGCAAGTCTATCATGACGGATGTGAGATGTGAGCAAGTCTATCATGACGGATGTGAGAAGTGAGCAAGAATATCATGACGGATGGGAGAAGTGAGCAAGTCTATCGTGACGGATGTGAGAAGTGAGCACGTCTATGGTGATGGATGTGAGAAGTGAGCAAGTCTATCGTGACGGATGTGAGAAGTGAGCAAGAATATCATGACGGATGGGAGAAGTGAGCAAGTCTATCGTGACGGATGTGAGAAGTGAGCACGTCTATGGTGATGGATGTGAGAAGTGAGCAAGTCTATCGTGACGGATGTGAGAAGTGAGCAAGTCTATCGTGAAGGATGTGAGAAGTGAGCAAGTCTATCGTGAAGGATGTGAGAAGTGAGCAAGTCTATCGTGAAGGATGTGATACGTGAGCAAGTCTATCGTGAAGGATGTGATACGTGAGCAAGTCAATCTTGACGGATGTGATAAGTTAGCAAGAGTATCCTGACGGATGTGAGGAGTGAGCAAGTGTATCCTGACAGATGTGAGAAGTGAGGAAGTCTATCGTGACGGATGTGAGAAGTAAGCAAGACTATTGTGACGGATGTGATAAGTGAGCAAGTCTATGGTGACGGATGAGAAGTGAGCCAGCCTATCTTGACAGATGTGAGAAGTGAGCACGTCTATGGTGACGGATGTGAGAAGTGTAGCACATTAAGAGAATTTAAATTAAGAAAACATTTGACAATCGCAACACTGGGTCACCGAACAACAACATGTAATGATTGTGTGTTTTATTTTTCATAAAAACTTCTAGAATAACATACCCAATCTCAAAAGATATTAAACATGTTGCCTAAGAGAGAATCAGTGAAAGGTGCAATGGGTGTGAGTATGGGAAAGAAGGAAGTGAAAGGGGGAAAAGGAGAGAAAGAATCTTCAAGCGACTCTGAACAAGAAGAAAGCATGGCTGGTCCAAACGGCTGCGAATGGTGCAAAAAAAGCGGTAGGATCGAACCAAGATGGGATCGAATGTGATTTATGTGATAGATATGATATATGGTTCCATATAGGCTGTGGTCAATTAGACAGAAGTGAATTTAAAAGAATCAGCGAATCCCAACATGCCCAATGGTTTTGTAGTAGATGCAGGGGAGTTTCAAAAACTTGAAGGCAGAAAACGAAAAACTTGGAAACAATATGATGAACTTAAGAGATAATTTCATAGGGCTGCAGGATACTGTAGATAAGTTAAAAAAAGAGATCAGAGCCTTAATAGATAATAATATGATAGGAACGGGTCAGTTGACAAGGGAAGAAATTAGTGAGGAAGTTAGGGCGGAGATGATAGAAATAAGGGAAAGGGAGAAAAAGAAAAACAGCACAGTAATTTTCAACATGAAAGAAAGTTTAAATTATGATAGTAATGAGAAACTGAAAGTTGATTTTGATATATGATGAAGTTTGATTAATGTCGAGTTAGGAATGAACGGTGTGGAAATTTAAGAAGTGGGTAGGTTAGGCAAACCAATGGAAGAGAGAGAGGGACAGGAACAAAGACAAAAACCAAGGCATTTTACCCTAGTGCTTTTAGCACAAGGGAAAAATGGGGAACAATTGCAAGGGGAAAACACCTCAAGAAATCAACAAAAGAGGATTTGAGACAAGTTTTCATAGCACCGGACCTCACTTTTAAGGAAAGGGAGAAAGAAAGGAAGTTGCTAGAGGACTTGAGAGAAAAAAGAAAATGGAGAGCAAGGGTGGTACATAAAGAGAAGAGAACTAGTAAGAAACGACAATTTCCGTCAAGAAGCAAACGCAAGCAGAGCGAAGTAGAAAAGGTATAAATTTAGACAAAAAAGTTAGCCAATGTATAAAATAATGCCTGTTAAATATTCAAGCACTAACTAAAATGAAATCAATAGAAGTAGAAAAGGAGGTGAACACAAATAAAATACATATATTTTGTTTAACAGAGACGCATCAAAAGATAGATAAACTACAACTAAGTAAAGGTCTGTTAAAGACAGAAAAAATAAGGGATTTCAAAGACAAAATGGGTGGTGGGTTAATGTTAATTCTCAAAAATAACGATATCACTGAAGCAAAGGAAATGGAGGAAACAAAACATAGCGATATAATAATGGTAAAGTGCAAAATCTACAACTTAGTATTTCTGATAATATTAGTATATTTCGCAGCCAAAAAAAAAAAAAAAAAAAAAAAAAAAAAAAAAAAAAAAAAAAAAAAAAGATCAAGAATTAAAAGCAGAATGTGAAAGATTAATACAGGAAGCAGGTGAACAACTCCTTTACTAGTAATGGGGGATTTTAACGGACACGTGGGATTTCTGGAACACCAACAAGTACACAGAAATGGGGAAATGGTGCTAGATTGGATGGGTAACCACAACCTAATACTATTAAATGGAGATGAAAGGTGTTGAGGACTATACACGTGGAATAGATAAGACTAATATAGTGCTATTGATTTTGTTCTTGCAAATAATATGCTATATAAACAATTTAAATGTATGGAAATAGATGAAGATAAAACAGTATTAGACATATCAGAACACAACTTAATAACAGTGTGATTGGAAGTAAAAACAAATAGAGAAAATAACTACAATAAAGGGAAGTGGGAAGAAATTACATATTATAGCAACGACACTAAAGATATAGAAGAATATGTGAAATCTATAGAGAGAAAACTTGTTAGCAAGGATGTAAAAAACATTGAAGAGCTAAACATAATAATGGCAGAAATGAAACAAGAACATTTGGCTAAAACATGTAGAAGAAGGGTAACGAATGAAGGGAAGACCAAAAAACAACCTTGGGTAACCGAGGAAATAAGGAGAAAGATTAAGGAAAGAAGGGAACTTAATAGAAAAAAAGAGAAATGAAAAAGATATTAGGTTAAAAACAGAATTAGAAGAAAAATACAATCAAAAGGAAAAAGAAGTACAAATACTGGTGAAAGATAGTATAGCTTTATATGAGAAAAAGAAGACCAGGGAGATAAAAGATGATCAAAACAATAAAACCATAACATAAACAAATTAAGAAATAGCAACAAAATAAAAAGCGAGGCAATACAATTATATTGAGATAGAGGAAATAAACTATCAGATGAAGAGGCTAAAGGGGAATTAGTAAAATTTTGGAAAACAGTCTACAATACACATGAAAATAGAATAACAGAGATCTGGAATGAGGAAAAGGAGAGTGAATATCAGGATAATTTAAGAAGAGAAAACGACATTATAATAGTAAATGAATTAGTATACCCGAACACCCAAGGGAGCATTATGATGCTGTACTAAATGTCAAAGGAGTAATTAAAACCATGCCTGCCGCTTAAATAAATAAAGGTAAATTAAAAAAAAATGCCTAAAACCAGATGGTCTAAGGTCAGAGTATTACAAAGCTATGATGATGAGTGATATATGTAAGAATACGCTAGTGAACTGCTACAAAGAGGAACTAGCCAGCAAAGAAAAACCCAAAAGCTGGAAAGAATCCAGAACAAAGATGTTAAAAAAGAAAAACAAACCAACAGAAAAGGAATTTAGACCAACAGCATTCACAAATCTATAATATAAAATATACATGGCTTTTATCATGGATGAAATAGAAGGACACCTAAAAAGTAATAATGCCATAGAGGATAGTCAAGCAGGATTTACAGAGGGAGGAAGGATTGGGGATAATATATTCATCTTAAAGTACATGGTCGAAGAAACTTTCAAAAATAAGAAAAAACTCATAGTTGCCTCTTTAGATTTAAAAAAAGCTTTTAATTCCATAAAATGGGAAGCACTGATAGAAACATTAAAGCAATATAAAGTACATACTAGTATAATAAACTCTATAGCTGAAGTATATGTGGGAGAGACTACTACGTTTCACATAGGGGAAAGAGTAGAACAAAAATTGACCGTAAGTAGTGGAATAAAGCAAGGCTGTACTGGCTCTACAACATTGTTCAAATTAATTACTTATCAGATTATAAAAATACGTAGAAAAGGAAGGTAATGGTTTCAAAAATGATATCATAAAGCTAGTAGTAGTATTTTTTTGCTGATGATGTCCTAGTGCTTGCTGAGACTATAGAGGATGCTGAATTGAACAAAAGGAAAGTGATAGATATAGGAAAGCAGTGTGGTTTAGACATAAATAGAGATAAAAGTAACGTACTTATATATAATATGAAGGAGAAACCAGACAACATAGAGGGAATAAGAGTAGTAAGCAATATTAAATACCTAGGTATCAAGGTAGATGACAGCAGGAATGTGTTCAAAACACAGACAAGTGAAATGATAATTAACGCTCAAAGGCTAGCTAATCTTGCATATTCAATCATAGAAAAAAGTTGCAATAAAATACTGATAGGGAAAACATACTGAAAAAGTGTAGCGTTACCTTTTATATTATATGGAATAAATGTAATTACCTTAACGGAAACTGAAATGGAAAAGTTGCAGAGAATTGAGAATGGAGTGTATAGAAGGATATTAGGGGGTGTAAAGAATACAGCAATTGTAGCCTTAAGAGGGGATGTAGGAGCATCAGCTATGAAAACAAGGATAATGGATGGAAAGTTGAGGTACCTTAATAGTATTTATAAGGGAGAGAAGGACATACTAACAGCAATAGTCAATGATATGGAAGAAAAAGAGAGGAAGTGGTGGATTCATGTGAAGACGCATGCTGAAGAATGTGGGATGGCGATGAGAGAAGTCAAGTGATGTACGAAAGAGGACATAAAGAAGAGAACAAGAGAATGGGACACAAGCAGATGGAAGAGGGAAATGGAGTGCAAGAAGAGTCTAATTCTGTATAAAAACTGAAAAAAAAGTGAAATCAAGGAGGAGGAAGTATATGACAAGACATTTTCGTCAATTTTATTATTCAGAGCAAGGACAAACACATTGGGCTTGAATATAAAAAACAGACACCAAGATGGAAATATAAACTGTGTAATTTGTGATGTAGAAGAAAATGCTAACCACTTTATGTTATATTGTCCACAGTATAGTGATATAAGAATAAAAGCAATTGAGCTCCAATAACCATACGAAGAAGATATTGCACAAACAGTTGGAAAATTCCTTTTTTGTGAAGAAAATATTGAAAATAAGAAAAGTGTACTATAACAAATGTGGATGAAAAGAGAAAAACTAGTGAAAATAAGGAAAACACAAAACTAAAAGACACAGAGGCGCCGTTGCAAAGGCAAAGCCTCAAGGTGAATCTGATCTGATCTGATAAAATCCCATCCCTTACCCCTCAGCATCACCCTCCTTTATTTAAAAGAGGCAAAAGAAAACATGTACGTGCAACTGGATACATGAATCCCGGGCACACCTCACTCTGAAGAAGTACACCCTGTCACACCCTTACTTCATGGCGAGTGAGGAAACAGATAGCGTATGAAGAGATGACAGAGGTAGTGGGTAGAAAAAAACAACAGGAACTTGCCGTGCAGTAAGGGCGTGGCTGGGTGCACTTTTTCAGAACGAAGTGTACCAGTTATTCCTGTGTCCAGAGCTGTAGTGGCCGATGTGGTAACGTCCCTGACGTGTGAACGCCAGCTGAGGTTCAAGTCCCGCTCTAACACGTTAGTTTCTTTGGTCGCTGCAACCTCGCCATCCTTGTGAGCTAAAGATGGGAGTTTTGAGGGACCCTAGAGGTCTATCTGCTGAGTCATCAATAGCCTTAGCCTGGCCGTCCTTGCTCCTAGCTTGGATGGAAAGGGGTCTTGAGCACTGCTCTCTCTCTCTCTCTCTCTCTCACACACACACACACACACACACACACACACACATATATATATATATATATATATATATATATATATATATATATATATATATATATATATATATATATATATATATATATATATATATGGTCAGTCTATAGGGCATATTCCTGCTCTATAGGGCAATGTCATTGTCCCTTGCCCCAGCCATTCATGAGCGGCATTTAAGACCTTTGAACTGTGCAATTACTAAGGCAATTAACGCCCACAATGAGAGCGGTGTCTTGATGAATTGTAATCCAGTAAGGACAATTCATTTGTTTATGAGTTCCTTCTGTTCCAGTAGCATTTCTGTTAGTATTTCACTTTTATCCGTTTAATTTCATGATTTCCCATCTAGCTGTCCATTTTTTCAACTAACTTTTCCTCTTTTCATTCCTCACTCAAGGATAAATATTTCAAGATTGTTTATTTGTAATTTAGAGAATTGATACGTAAGCCTGAATAAAGCACTGTAATAATAATAATAATAATAATAATAATAATAATAATAATAATAATAATAATCATAATAATAATGATTAATTCCAGCTACTTCTAAGAATTTTAAAATCCCAATTAATCTAATTAGCCAATGAAATCTCCAGCATATATTGGTTTATTCATTTAAGAACTCCTGAAATGTGAAATTCCCATCATACTTATATCATTTCTTCCGTAACCTAATATTTTTTCCCACTACTACAAATAACAAATACAAAATCAGGTTTTAACCGACTGACTGGTACGAGTTTGAAGGTCCACATTAGTCCCCTTAATAACTTAAACGCCTCATGAAACTCACAAGCCACTATCATTCTAACCAACAACCAACTAAGATATGAATAACATTATAAATCAATTTATATATATTGTCTTATCCCATTAAACCTATATAAGGAAAATGCAGGACAAATCTACATACATCACATACATATACCAAAGCACTTCCCCCAATTTTGGGGGGTAGCCGACATCAACACATGAAACAAAACAAAAAGGGGACCTCTACTCTCTACGTTCCTCCCAGTCTGACAAGGGACTCAACCGAGTTCAGCTGGTACTGGTAGGGTGCCACAGCCCACCCTCCCCCGTTATCCAAAACAGATGAAGCTTCATAATGCTGAATCCCCTACTGCTGCTACCTCCGCGGTCATCTAAGGCATCGGAGGAAGCAGCAGGGCCTACCAAAACTGCGTCACAATCGCTCGCCATTCATTCCTATTTCTAGCACGCTCTCTTGCCTCTTTCACATCTATCCTCCTATCACCCAGAGCTTTCTTCACTCCATCCATCCACCCAAACCTTGGCCTTCCTCTTGTACTTCTCCCATCAACTCTTGCATTCATCACCTTCTTTAGCAGACAGCCATTTTCCATTCTCTCGACATGGCCAAACCACCTCAACACATTCATATCCACTCTAGCTGCTAACTCATTTCTTACACCCGTTCTCACCCTCACCACTTCGTTCCTAACCCTATCTACTCGAGATACACCAGCCATACTCCTTAGACACTTCATCTCAAACACATTCAATTTCTGTCTCTCCATCACTTTCATTCCCCACAACTCCGATCCATACATCACAGTTGGTACAATCACTTTCTCATATAGAACTCTCTTTACATTCATGCCCAACCCTCTATTTTTCACTACTCCCTTAACTGCCCCCAACACTTTGCAACCTTCATTCACTCTCTGACGTACATCTGCTTCCACTCCACCATTTGCTGCAACAACAGACCCCAAGTACTTAAACTGATCCACCTCCTCAATTAACTCTCTTGTACCAACTGTGTGTCACACAATTGTACATAATTATTTTGTATATATTATGGTTGTATCTGCGCTCTTCCCTCGCACTAAAAAGAACCTGAATGATCATGTCTCCGTTTTGCTTAGTAACATTATCTGTCTCTTGAACAGGTCATGTCCTGTTGCCTTGAGGATTTGTATATAAAGAAGAGTGTTCCTTAATAAATAACTCAGTCGTTTCCAATCTGCCTTTGAGTTCACATCCTCTCTCGGCCCGTCACATTGGTGACCCCGGAAGTCGACTCACTCCCACCGCCTTCCACCCCCACCCTCCTCGCCCCTTCATCGTTGGTACTATGGCGGACTCTACGGCAGTTGGTGCTGCGGCCGCGCCATTCAAACTTTCATCGTTTGCCAGCGGAGAGGCGTTTGCTTGGTTTCAGCGCGCAGAAATCCAGTTTCGTATCAGGGGCGTGACTCGCTCAACCACCAAAGCGGATTATGTTCTCGCAGCGATACCCGAGGACACCTTCCCAGAAATATCCGACTGGCTTTGTGAACAAGGAGACACCCCAATAGCGTATGACGCCCTCAAATCATACCTTCTGCAGCAGTACTCGCCGTCGCCAGCCGCCCGTATAGCAAAGCTTTTTCAGCTCTCGCAACAACCGTTGGGGGACCAAAGGGCTTCGCTTGGCCTCAGGGAAATGACCAGTATCGCTCGCCTTCAACCTGCCGCAGACGGCTCTCCTCGTGAGGTGAACCTACTCCGTGCCCTTTGGATACGCCGTTTACCTGAACCTGTGCGCGCTGCCATACCCGATGTCGATAGTTTACCCATAAAGGACTTGATGACCAAAGCCGACGCCCTTATGGACAGCCACTTCAAGACCTCCATCAACGTCTCCACCCCTGACGACGAGGATGCCTATTCAACGTCAACCGAAGCTGACATGAATGCCGTAGGACATACACGTGACGTGCCGAAGCGGCGACAAAGCCGCCCACCACCCACCAATCGCTCGCGCCCCAACGAACGACTTCTACAGCCACTTTCTACCTCCCATCCGCCGCAGTTTTGCTACTACCACTTCAGATTTGGGGCAACCGCGAAGAAATGTGCCAAAGATTGTCAGTGGCCAAAAAACGTGTAAGTAGGCCATCGCTTGTGGCGGTGGCCTCCCAAGTTTCTAATCTTTTCTTTTTACAGGATGCAGGAACGGGCGTGCGATTTTTGGTAGACACGGGTGCTTGTCGTTCTCTTTTGCCAAGGAAACTCTTCAAGGCACAACGTAGTCTATCTACATCTGCCGACGTCCGCTTGGTAGCTGCCAACGGATCTGCGATACCCACCTACGGTTACGAGAACCTCACATTATCGTTCGGAAACGGTAAATTCAATTGGAAGTTTCTCGTTGCTGACGTCACAATGCCAATCCTCGGTGCAGATTTCCTCTCTCATTTCCACCTTCTGGTTGATGTCGCCCACCGACGATTGGTCAACGCAGACTCGTACTTGTCGACACCTCTTCAACCCGCCCCCTCTAACCTCGCTCTCCACATCAGCGCACCCACGGATGCCTACGCCCACCTCCTCACGTCGTACCCGAAAGTTTTCCGTCCAGAACTTCGCCAAATGCCCACGGTTCCTGCCAAGCACGGTATTTATCTCCATATCAAGATGACGGGACCCCCAGTCTTCGCAAAATTCAGACGTCTAGCACCGGAACGATTGGCAGCCGCCAAACAGACGTTCGCCGAAATGGAGAAAATGGGCCTTTGCTAAAAGGCCTCCAGCCCATGGTCGTCACCCTTACACATCGTTCTGAAGAAAGACGGCTCCCTCCGTCCGTGCAGGGATTACAGGCGCCTGAACATGCAAACAGAACCGGATCACTACCCCCTCCCAAACATTGCCGATGTAACCTCCTACCTGCACAAAGCGAAGGTTTTCTCTACGCTCGATCTCCTGAAGGGGTATTATCAGGTGCCTATGAACCCGGAAGACATCCCCAAGACCGCCATCACTACTCCGTTTGGCACATACACCTTCAATTACTCCTGTTTTGGCCTTCGTAATGCTGGGGCAACGTTTCAACGTCTCATGGATGGCATCTTAGGGGACCTCCCTTTCTGTGTATGTTATGTGGACGACATACTTGTGTTCTCCTCCCCAAAAGAGGAACACCTCTGTCACCTGCGCATCGTGCTCGACTGCCTGCAACAAAACGGCCTTGTAGTCCGGTACGACAAGTGTACCTTTGGCGCCAACGAAGTGTCGTTCTTAGGGCACCGTATCACTCCTGAAGGAGTCCATCCCCTCCCTGAGAAGGTAGCAGCCGTTCAGAATTTCCCCACGCCCTCGACTGTCAAAGCTCTGCAGGAATTCTTGGGCATGATCAACTATTATCACCGTTTTCTGCCAGCCATTGCCGCCACTCTTTCTCCCCTCTACGCCTCCCTCAAGGGCAAGCCAAAAGACCTGAAGTGGGGTCCCCTTCAAGAAGCAGCCTTCTGCAATGCAAAGAAGGCCCTATCAACCCCTGCGGCTCTCACTTTTCCTATCCCACACGCCCCTCTCCTTCTCTCCACCGATGCCAGCGACGTCGCTATTGGTGCAGTACTCGAGCAGGTGGTCAAAGGCTCGCCCCGCCCATTGGCTTTCTTCAGCAGAAAACTGTCCAAGGCAGAATCGGGTTATTCTACCTTCGATCGAGAATTGCTGGCGGTGCACTTGGCTGTCCGTCACTTTCGCCATTTCTTAGAAGGTACGCCCTTCGTCATTCGTACAGACCACATGTCTCTGGTGCACGCCTTCACTCGACAGTCTGACGCCTGGTCCGCCCGCCAACGCTGACATCTCTCCGCCGTGGCTGAATACAATTGCACCCTCCAATACGTCCCTGGGAAAATGAATCCCGTTGCCGATGCCCTGTCAAGAAACACGTTGGCTGCCGTTCAACTGGGATTGGATTACAACGCCCTGGCTGAAGCCCAACGACAGGATCCAGAGTATCAAGCTTGTAGGACATCCTGCACGTCCCTCCGTTGGGAGGATTTTCCCCTCGAAGACTCCAACACCACCCTCCTCTGTGACGTCATCACTGGTAGACCGCGACCTTGGATTCCTGCTCCCATGCGCCGACAGGTGTTTGATTTCATCCACGGCCTTTCACATCCCTCGTGCCGTTCTACTGCACAGCTGCTGAAGGCAAAGTTCATTTGGCACGGCATTTCTAAGGATGCTAAGGATTGGGTCCGTGCGTGTACTTCTTGCCAAACTTCCAAAGTACATCGACACACGGATTCAGGAGTGGGCACCTTTCCTCAACCTCAGCGTCGTTTCGCACACATTCACGTCGACGTTGTAGGCCCCCTACCCGCATCACAAGAACATCGTTACCTGTTTACCGTCATCGACCGCTCCACTTGTTGGCCTGAAGCCATTCCCATGGAAACTGCAACGTCCGCCTCATGTAAATCTGCCTTACTCTCTGGATGGATTTCAAGATTCGGTATCCCTGAGCATATTACTTCTGACAGGGGAACAACTTTCACCTCTCAATTATGGACGTCATTAGCGAATCTCCAGGGCATCACCCTACATCAGACAACGGCCTACAACCTTGCTGCCAATGGAATGGTTGAACGTTTTCATCGCACCCTCAAAGCAGCTTTGATGTCCCGCTGCAAGGATTGCAACTGGTTTACTCAGCTTCCCTGGGTCCTCCTTGGACTAAGGACCACTCCTAAAGACGCCCTTGACGTCTCGGCAGCCGAAATGGTGTATGGCGACCCGTTGGTCGTCCCTGCCGAATTTTTTCCTTCTACGACCTCCTCCGACGATCTCCAGCGCATACGTCACGTCGTGGGAAAATTTACTCCGTGCCGCCAGACTTACAAGCCCCCAGCGAAGCATCACATACCAACGGACTTGCACTCTGCAACGCATGTCTTCCTGCGCAACGACACCAGCAAGCCACCACTAACGCCCCCTTACACGGGCCCTTTCCTTGTGATCCGACGCAGTCCGAAAGCATTCCTCCTAAACATTCGGGGCAAAGAAGACTGGGTCTCCATTGATCGTCTAAAACCTGCTTATCTTCTACCAGATGACCCGCCTACAGTTCGCCTCTCTAGATCAGGGCGCCCTATTTAATATGTACAGTATGTCATTTTTAGGGGGGGAGCCATGTACCAACCGTATGTCACACAATTGTACATAATTATTTTGTATATATTATGGTTGTATCTGCGCTCTTCCCTCGCACTAAAAAGAACCTGAATGATCATGTCTCCGTTTTGCTTAGTAACATTATCTGTCTCTTGAACAGGTCATGTCCTGTTGCCTTGAGGTTTTGTATATAAAGAAGAGTGTTCCTTAATAAATAACTCAGTCGTTTCCAATCTGCCTTTGAGTTCACATCCTCTCTCGGCCCGTCACACTCTATTCAACATGACATTCAACTTGTACCACCTTCCCTTCTCGTACATCTCATAACCTTACTCTTACCCACATTAACTCTCAACTTCCTTCTCTCACACACCCTTCCAAATTCTGTCACTAGTCGGTCAAGCTTCTCTTCTGTGTCTGCAACCAGTGCAGTATCATCCGCAAACAACAACTGATTTACCTCCCATTCATGGTCATTCTCGTCTACCAGTGTTAATCATCGTCCAAGCACTCGAGCATTCACCTCTCTCACCACTCCATCAACATAAAAGTTAAACAACCACGGCGACATCACACATCCCTGTCTCAGCCCCACTCTCACCGGAAACCAATCACTCACTTCATTTTCTATTCTAACACATACTTTACTACCTTTGTAGAAACTTTTCACTGCTTCCAACAACCTTCCACCAACTCCATATAACCTCATCATATTCCACATTGCTTCCCTATCAACTCTATCATACGCTTTCTCCAGATCCATAAACGCAACATACACCTCCTTACCTTTTGCTAAATATTTCTCACATATCTGCCTAACTGTAAAAATCTGATTCATACAACCCCTACCTCTTCTAAAACCCCCCTGTACTTCTAAGATTGCATTCTCTATTTTATCCTTAATCCTATTAATCATTACTCTACCATACACTTTTCCAACTACACTCAACAAACTAATACCTCTTGAATTACAACACTCATGCACATCTCCCTTAACCTTATATAGTGGTACAATACATGCACAAACCCAATCTACTGGTACCATTGACAACACAAAACACATATTAATCAATCTCACCAACCATTCAAGTACAATCGCACCCCCTTCCTTCAACATCTCAGCTCTCACACCATCCATACAAGATGCTTTTCCTACTCTCGTTTCATCTAGTGCTCTCCTCACTTCCTCTATTGTAATCTCTCTCTCTCTCATTCTCATCTCCCATCACCGGCACCTCAACACCTGCAACAGCAATTATATCTGCCTCCCTATTACCCTCTACATTCAGTAAACTTTCAAAATATTCCGCCCACCTTTTCCTTGCCTCCTCTCCTTTTAACAACCTTCCATTTCCATCTATCACTGTCTCTTCAATTCTTGAACCAACCTTCCTTACTCTCTTCACTTCTTTCCAGAACTTCTTATTCTCTTCATATGAATGCCCCAATCCCCGACCCCACCTCAGGTCAGCTGCCCTCTTTGCCTCACTTACCTTGCGGTTTACTTCCACATTTTTCTCTCTATATCTTTCATACTTCTCTACACTATTACTCGGCAGCCATTCTTCAAAAGCCCTCTTTTTCTCTTCCACTTTTACCTTCACTCCTTCATTCCACCATTCACTGCCCTTCCTCATGCTGCCTCCAACAACCTTCTTGCCACACACATCACTTGCAATCCCAACAAAATTTTCTTTTACTAACTTCCACTCCTCCTCTAAATTACCAGTTTCTCTTACTCTCACTTCGTCAGATGCCATTTTCAACCTTTCCTGATATTTACTTTTTACCCCCGGTTTTATCAGCTCTTCAACCCTCACTAGCTCCCTTTTACATCCACCTACTCTATTCCCCCACTCTTTTGCTACAACTAATTTTCCTTCCACCAAAAAAGGATCAGACATACCGTTAGCCATACCCCTAAACACGTGCACATCTACAAAGGAAAAAGAAAATATTTCCTGATCTATTTAAAATTTATTTTTGCATATTCGCGGGATCAACGTGAATCCAGTGGGCCTTTTATATGATCAGCCAGGTGTCTTTTTCCTTATTCCATCAATAAAGTGGACTATAATTCAATTTTATGTTCATAATGAACTTTAATGAAAGGCTGATGTTAAATTACAATGAGGTATTGTTCATTAATCTCAAAAAATGATTTTCTATTACAAGATAATTGCCATTTAGATCTATAATTAAGTTCTTAATTAATTTGATTTTAGGAAAATATTAAAAATTTACTTTAATCACTTTCCTTAACAATTCTGTTGTTTTCTTCTATGTACCTTCCAGTTTAGAGTGGAGGGCTTCAGTCGGGCAAATTCACTCGTTTAAAGGCCGCTCATGAATGGCAGAGGCAAAGAGACCATATCACATATGGTAAGCGCCTAACCCCATTCTCCACCCTAGTTAGGACCAAGGAGGGCGAGGCAATGGCTGCTGATGACTCATCAGGTATATCTATACGCTCCCCGAAAACCCCACCCTTAGCTCACAAGGATGGTGAGGTTGCAGCGACCAAAGGAACTATCAATTTTGAGCGGGACTCTAACCCCAGTCAGGCAATCACCAGGTAAGAACGCTAACACCAGGCAACCACAACCCATCAAGTCGACTAACAAATATATACATAATTCATTGTGTGTGTTAGAGAGAGAGAGAGAGAGAGAGAGAGAGAGAGAGAGAGAGAGAGAGAGAGAGAGATTCTGGAACCAGGCATAGGCTGCTCTCCCTTTTCCGAGATCGAGGATCATAATTATCATCAATTTCCTTACTATCAAAAATAAAATAAAAATTCAGAATGATTTTCGTCATTGGAGCCATTTAATAATAACAACAACAACAACAACAACAACAATAATAATAATAATAATAATAATAATAATAATAATAATAATAATAATAATAATAATAATATAATCAAGAGCAGATACGAGCAATCAATGATTCATTTGATGGAACTGTTTTAAATCAGCCTATAGTCACCTCAACAGAGAATTTTGGCGTTGAAAAATTGCTTCTATTGAAATTTTTGAAAAATAAATACGCAAAGACCTGATACCTATGGAAGGTACAGTTGGACGCAGGAATTCCTGGCACATCTCGCTCTGAGGAAGTGCACCATGTCACATCATAACTGCTAGAAGAGTTCCTGAGTGTTGCCCAACCAAACAACTCTGTCATTTCACCCTACATTATCTGCTTGATTACTCGCCATGTAGTAATGGTGTGAGAGGGTACATTTCCTCAAAGCGAAGTGTGACAGGAATTCCTGTATCCAACTGTACATGATCTGGAATCAACGACCAAAGGAGATCTTGGACTGTAATAATTACTAGTTCGGCACCAGATGATTCAAAGATAATGTTTATTGATATAAATCTTCTATTTTTAATGAAGACAGAGTTTTTCTTCTTCAACTTCATAACAATTTAAACTTTAATTGACCGAGAAAGGACTCGCAGAAAGCTCAAATAATCAATTATTGAGCTGGAGAAAATAAATACAGGAGAGTATAAAACATAACTAAAGATAACAAATTTCAAATAATTATCAAAGTTGTAGAAAATAACAGAAAACAAAAGAATCAACAGCAAAACGACACGAAAGAAGAGAACAAAAAATTCTGAGAACGAAGAGGAAAGTAAAGAAACAGGGAAAACTTAACTGAACTTTGGTCCATTAGAATAATGAAACGTCCGTCTGAAAAAAGAGAAAAAATACCCAAAAAGTTTTCAAGACAGAAAAAGTTCCATTAAAGATTAAAAAGCCTATTTGAGACTTGACCTGTCAGGTGACCGGAATAGGTCAAAAAGAAAAAAGGGGGACTAAAAGTGGATGGGTTTCAGAGAAACTGGGAATGAGCAGTAAATACAGGAATGAGTAAATGCACGTCTTTCCCAGAACATGAACATTCAAAAGAAGATCTTAGATTGAGGATGTAGCGTAAAACGAAAAAGATCTAAGACTTTGATGATACGAGAAAGAGGTAGAAGTTTAGCCATAGGCAGGGAAATGATAATTTATAGTAATGGTTCTTTTTATCTTTTAAATTGACGTAAGGACCCTTTTTCAAGAACCTCTCTCTTACTATTCTATTTTCTGTCTTGTTTACCTCATTTTACTTCTTTAACTACTCTATTTAATGTATTGTTTACCTCACAAGAACCTTTCTTATAAAACTCTTATTTTCTGTCTTGTTTACGTCGTTTTTCTTCTTTAACTTCTCTACTGTAGGTATTGTTTACCTCATTTTGCTTCTTTAACTACTCTATTGTATGTACTGTTTTACCTGATTATCTTCTTTGACTGCTCTTTTTCTGTATTGCTTACCTCTCAAGAACTTTCTTTTACTGTTCTATTTTCTGCATTTTTTACCTCATTTTGCTTCTTTAACTTTTCTACTTTCAGGTTTGTTTACCTTATATTACTAACAAGATCATACAAAAAAAATTCCATGGAGATTCTTACCAAAATTTGACCAAAGGTGAGCCAGGTGAAGGGAAACAAGTGATTAAGTTTTGGGACAGATTTTGATTTGGATGAGCAACTTCTGTTGAGAGTCAGAGGCGTATTTTGGATCCCTTTAACTTTGAGGAAGCTTATTGTCTTCCAAATGATCTTTCTACATTTTTCTAAAAAGTAAATGCTGATGCAACACAAGGTTTTATGAAGGCATGATCGGCCGAGAGTTGTAGGGCTAAATAGCATAACAGGCGAGGTTTTTCATGTTGAATTTAGTGAAAAGATTATAATAATAATAATAATAAAATAATAATAATAATAATAATAATAATAATAATAATAATAATAAGACACCGAGTGTAATAATAATAATAATAATAATAATAATAATAATAATAATAATAATAATAATAATAATAATAAGACACCGAGTGTAATAATAATAATAATAATAATAATAATAATAATAATAATAATAATAATAATAATAATAATAATAATAATAATAAAAGGCCACCGAGTATTATTGGTAATGACATAAGTGCAACTTTTGTCCAAAGTCTCATTCCCACCTCAGCAAAACATTTCTATTTATTTCTTAATTCCGAGATCATAAAATGTTCCATTAACAATACAATGAGAGAATCCTGTAAACGAAATCTACAACGTGACAATTTCACTGAAAAGAGAAAGTGAAAACTCTAAAGCATTTTGAAAAGGTTCGCCATTTAGAGAAAATATATCTATCACAGCCGAAGGAATGTTTCTCATTTCTCTATCTGCTGTTGCGAAAACTTCGTAGTGAATACGCATGGAAAACCTCCTGTGACATTCCATAACTCAAAAAACAGATTTGCTGAAACGCGTCTAAATTAATGACTAGTTACCATGGAAATAAAAATAAAAAACTTACACCGACCTCATATCACCACGCATTGATTCTGCTGTTTTTCAGAAACACCATAACGCCAACTGGTCTCTGGAATGCTTATTAAGAGGAGGAGACTCACCAGCCCAATTAGTCATCCCCAATCTTTGGAATGTGAAACATCCAAATGACAAAGGACGAGAAAAGGTGTTCTTTAATATTGTAACTTTTAACATCACCATGGACTTATTTTCACAAGATTAAATTTGGAGAGAGAAAAATATATTATTTCAGTATCCAGAGTGACGACCAAGAGAAACACAAGCTGTCAATTGGGCTATTTCCTACATGGTAAAATTAAAAGGCAATGAACTGATTCTAGAGCTATAGGATGATTTTGTCAATGGCTGCGAGTTTCCTGCCCTTTCAGGACTATTGTGCCACAGCGATAGACATCCTTCTAAACCTCGGAGGAATGAAGAATAAGTTCTAAACAAGTTTTACCACCACGCGCGCACACGCACACACACACACACACACACACACAGCATCCCCCCGCGACACAGCCACAAAATTATGTTGTTATAACCTGCCATCTAGGACACCACTGTACTGTTACAAAGATGCCAGAAATTAATGTTGACTCCAATCTCCGAAAGAAATGAAAAGCAGACTTTGGCAGATGGACAAGAACAATAGAACGAACACGACAGCAGTTATTTCTTACAGATTGCACGTGAAGCTACGCACAACGGCATTTATTTCTATACCAATACTCATTACCCCGCCAACGAAGTTGGGAGGAAGTTAGGTATTCACCACTTTTTGTCTGTCTGCTCGCAAAAATAATTCCTGGCCAAAACTTTACTGTGAAACTTTCTCAGGGATTAATTCTTATGATTGAGACGTGGAAGTGATTTAATTTTCAAACACCCAGGTCAAAAGTCAAGATCATGGTCGAGCAAATGTTCGACCGAATTAACAATGACCTTACCTCAGTTCGCACATGGTTGTCACACAAACTTCAAAGACACCTACGCTCTAAATTGATCCTGGGAAAGGCAAGCTGGTTTCGAGAAAGAAGCTGCCGTGGTGTAGGTCTGCACTATCGGTCTACTTTTCTAGTTTTACATTTTATCTATGTATACCTAGGGAGGCTAATATTATACATACAGAAAAAACACCGCCTAATAAATAATACATTTCATTTCACCATCCTCCTTTTCCCTTATCGTATTATGGCTGGCCCAGAAGGTATTGAGTGAGGTTACTAGCACCTTGCCCTGAAAAAATGTATATTTCAGAGGCTTATGGCCCGATATTTCTTGGTGGTTACTTAATCAAGTGTAACTACACCTAATGTTATTAAACCTCTGCAGCAAGTTGAACATTTACATTGCAGACGCTACAAGGGATCAGCGAGTTGACGGTGGCCAATTGGAAACGTCCCTGACTTGTGATCTGCCGGACTGGGGTTCGAGCCCCGCTCAAGTTCGATAGTTTCTTGTAGTGTCTACAACCTCACCCTCCTTGTGAGTTAAGAATAGGGGGTATGGGGGAACCTATAGGTTTACCTGCCGAGTCATCAGCAGCAATTGCCTGGCCCTAGCTGATCCTAGCTTGGGTGGAGAGGGGGCTTAGGCTCTGATCATATGTATATATGGTGAGTCTTTAAGGCATTGTCCTGCAAGGGAAGGGCATTGTCACTGTACCTTGCCTCTGTCATTCACGTAAACCTTCAAAATATGTCCCAGGCGTTAATTTACAACAAAAGTCCTGACTGGAGTCTAAACAGTTCACGTTCACTACACCCATCTAAAGGTTAACTTCATTAATCATAAGACCAATATTGATTTGAATGTGTTAGTATACCTAATGGACTAATTAGTGAAACCAGCCCTACTAAGCGCGCGAGTATTCAAATTCTACCATAAGAGGTAAGGCTTCTTCGTGTGTTTATTATATGAAATCAAAAGAGTGTGGACAAAACAGGAGCTAGAAAGTGTGAGGAAATAGACACCTCAAGAATTAAGTGTATATATATATATACACACACACACACACACACACACACACACACACACACATATATATATATATATATATATATATATATATATATATATATATATATATATATATATTAATATTATTGTCCCTATGGCCATCAATATTATGTATCCATATCTATGCACATGTGTATATATAATGTACATATATGTATATATACGTAAATATATGTATGAATGATATTATTGTTGTTGTTGTTATCATCACCATTATTATCAGCTAATTTACAACCCTATACACATACATAATCCAATATGTGAATAGAATTATAGAGCAGTTTGTATTTCATGTATTCTGGTCATGTTGAAATCACCGAGCATTTATCATAGAAAGTCTCCCTTCGTTTGCTTAATTAGAAAAAAAACAGATTCCAATCTAAGAGGATTACGAATGGATGCGTTTTCTCTAAACCTTTTCCCCTTCACAAATTGTGTTGTATTCTCCAAAATCATTTGACAAACAGAATAAAAAAAGAAGATTTAATCTGCAAACTTCGTTCCTGTTGTTTTTCCACAAAAGCAGATTTCACTCCCTGTCACAAATGATTAAATTCAATTTTCCTCTAATATTGAAGGACAGAGTGCAGCTATTGATATGGTTTTTTTGCTCTATAGAAAGATAAAAATGGTCTTTCGATTATACACATTCAATCAAAATCAGCTTTGAAACTGAAATAGGAAATGAATCATAGAAAGTATAAACTATTACAGACGAACAAAAGAAGCTGGACTGATTGAAGGGTGTTAGAAGGCCCCAAACAAATGATGATGTTGATGGAGAAGCTTCTGTATTTGTTTCAGAAATTAAGCAATGCATTACAGTCGAATTATTCTACACCCCATTAAAAAACTGCGTAACCTAAATAATACTCGTATGCGTATCAATTCTATTTGTTTATGGGAGGGAGTAAACAGTGAGTTCGTATACATTGTGATTATTGTACACTTATAAATAAACAAAATTAAATTCAGTCGCCATTTGGGCTCATTTCTTTATAATTCAAACTTCGTCCCTTTGATTTTTTCTGCAGCCATTTTGAAACAAAATAAGAGGTTACGAGGTAGTTTTCAACTATTTCCTTTTCTCACTGGGCTATTTTCCCTGTTGGGGCCCTTGAGCTTAGAGCATCCTGCTTTTTCAACTATAGTAGTAGTAGTAGTAGTAGTAGTAGTAGCAACATTGGAATAATCCTTTTGATATGTAAGATTGGAAGGCATTAAGTTGTTTGCCCTGATATAGAATCCTTACCCAGTGGAATTTAGTTTTCATATTATTCCTGCAGTAAATATCAATGCTGCTGTAAATCAACTTAAGCCGGAGCCAAATTAATATCATGATTGGTGGAGAGTTTGGAAATAACAAGAATAATTAATACAGTCATGTTTTGTATTCGAAATTTAGCTCTTGGAGATTACCAAACTATCACTATATATGCTATACTTTCAATATATTTTTATACGTTTTTAAAATCTGTACTTTAATTCAGTTCTATCAAAAAGAATTTAGAAGTTTTAATCAATTTTACCTTAATACTAGAGAAGGTCAGCAACTTGATTAAATGATGACCACCATAGTGCAACACCTTCCTTGTAATCCCACCAATCCGAGTGAGTTTCCTCTCTTCAACCTCCAAATTGGCTTTCCTAAAACCTCCTCCCTAACCGCAAACCCTCCCCCCCCCCCCACCCCTTTTCAACAGTAACCTCCCAAGGCCTTAACCTCATACTAACCTTTTTCCGTCTTCTATTATTAAGAATTCTCGTCTGACATCTCTATTTAAATCTTTTATTCCGAGACCCACTTCCCAATTAACCTTTCTCTCGGCATCGTCTTCCTTATACAACAATACTTTAGCCTTACATACGTTGTTATTCATCCTCTGACCTCTAATTTATTTACAGCACAAATAATTTTGTTCTCACTATATTCTGGACTACTTACGCACGCACAAGCTACACGCACTTACACGCCAACAATGCTAATATATTTATATATATTCGTAAAGACACACTACAAACATTTATATAAGTGTGCATATATGTGTGTACATATAGGCTATATATTTATATAAATAAATAATATATATATATATATATATATATATATATATATATATATATATATATATATATATATATATATATATATATAAAATATATGTAAAAATCATTCATAGCTCGTCTGGAAGAAGTTATCAACAATTTAGAATATGAAAATGTAGAAATTAATATTAATGGGGCAGACCTTAACTAAAGATTTGCAGATAACCTTGTTCTGTTCAGTGAATCGTGGGAGGAATTTAATAAATTTAAATAGAGAAAGCAGAAGTACAGGACTGAAATTGAATATGAGTAAATATAAGATAATGATCAATGAAAACGCAGAGACAACATTTAAAAGCTATTGACGAACGAACCTCTTCAGTATTTCTACAGGACATGAGACCGAAATTGAAAGAAGGATAAGCTAGGGATGGAGAGTTTTTGGTAAACAAAATGAGATTATGAAATTTAAAATGCCACTTTCTTTAAAAAGAAAAGTATTCAAGGAGATGGTGCTACCAGTATTAACTTATGCATCAGAAACGTGGATCCTTACTAAAGCCTTGGAACATGAGCTATTTACAACTCAAAGAGCTATACAAAGCATAATGATGGGAATAACACTAAGAGGCAGAAAACAGAGCAACATAATTATTATTATTATTATTATTATTATTATTATTATTATCACAAGCTAGACTATAACCCTAGTTGGAAAAGCAACATGCTATAAGCCCAAGGGCTCCAACAGGGTAAAATATCCCAGTGAGGAAAAGAAACAAGGAAATAAATAAACTACAAGAGAATAATAAACAAAATAATATATTTCAAGAACAGCAAAAACACTAAATAACTTATAATTCCAAATAATCGTATAACCTAAAAAAGTTTTATTTGGCTATTCCCCATTATCATCTATGAGGCAATTTCTATAAAATGAATGATTATCAAAATGAGTCGTTCAGATTTTCTTTCAAATGGAAGAGTCGAGGGGATTCAGGCGACTACAAAAAGTATTCCGGAAATAATAAATATGACCCTTGTAAGAAAAGGATTTTTTTCAATTATAGTATCTTCTATTATCTTTCTAACTTGGAACGAACAAGATGATAAAGCAGACGTCCAACACGTGTCCTCCGGTACAGAAAATCTATTCTAATTTTTAGAAACTGGAGGAATAAGAAACTTCTTTTATCATACTTCAATGGGAAAAGTCAAAGGTACTTGAGGGAAAATCTCCATAATCGAATACCAATAACGTATGACAATAGGTAATTGACAATGCCAATCTCCAAACAGTCTTTCTAACGACATAAATCAGAATTATATAAAGGTTTAGTGACGTAGTTCTACTAACGGTGGCCACGTGACCCAGAATTACACACATTGGAATTGTCAATAATTTTATTTTCACAACGTTTAATGTGAATGAGACCAGTGGTACATAATGTGGATTTTCATTACTCAAGTGTCAGTAATGATCCAAGAATACTTCTTTATAAATGGTAATAAGAAATTAAGTTTGGCATTAACGACAGTTTTGGGGAGTTTTTTTTTTAGATATATTTTATCAATAGTATACGAGGCCCATCAAAAGAACGGCTAAATATTTAGAACGATACACACACGCTCAGGCAACCCTCTCTCACCATGGTATGACTACTCCCTCTCCCCAACCATAGGGACGGGGAGAGGCGAGTGAGATCTGATTACACGCACACACAAACACACAGACATACAGACAGACAGACACACACACACACACACACACACACACATATATATATATATATATATATATATATATATATATATATATATATATATATATATATATATATATATATATAAATATATACACATACTGTATAATCAGATACTTCCTCTGTATTAAAAAGGGGAGATGAGATGGCATAAGCTATGCTTTACACAACAACTGCAATAATAATAATAATAATAATAATAATAATAATAATAATAATAATAATAATAATGATAATAATAATAATAATAATAACAACAACAATAATAATAATGATAATGATACTAATAAATTTTAATAATAATAATATCTTTTTATTTCATCATTATTGAAATTCCCGATGAGATCTAAATCAAATAGTTTTACGTAACTCTTTGCCTAACCGATGCCACAACAAAGAAAATAAAAGTTCATGGATGCAAATCAAAGCTAGTCATGTCTGACGAATGACGTCACAACTATCTCGCCTCTTAGGTTTGAGCTACGAATAGACAACATTTAATCATTCCCTAAGTGCCGCATAAAAGACATCGAAGTACCTTGTAAATAGTTATTTAAAACTATTGTACACAAGCTGTCAAAAATAGTCTAAATATTAGATAGAAATTCACACGCACGCGCGCACAGATTTAACTCTTCCCACCCCTCCCCTTTCCTGGTTTTGCAATTAGTGGAAAAGCGTTGTTTCCGAGTGTACTTCTTGGGTACCCAACTCGCCAGAGTATGACACTGCCTCTCCCGCCAGATATATATATATATATATATATATATATATATATATATATATATATATATATATATATATATATATATATATATATATATATATATATATATTATATAATATACATATTCATTTATATATATAGACAGACACTTGCTCTTTATTATACAGGGGAAATGAATAGGGTAAATAGAATAAGCTTCATAAAAAGCGTTTCAATTATACAGAAAACAAAATTTCAGGTTTTTGCAAATCGTAGTGTCAGACAGAAAATTTTCCATCCACCGATAATTAAGAGAACAGAAACCCTAAAATAAAGAAACGAAATTGGGCAAGTTTCATTTATATCACCTTCATTAACACCTTTTCCGAAGTCATTAACGCTCTTCCATTACAAATGTTCAAAATATGACAGCCAACCATCTCGATGACATATATGTGAAAAATAAATGATATTGATTGACGGCCTTGAAATCAGGTGAATGTCTCAGCAGAAAATTTACTTTTGCAAAAGTTATATAGTTTAATCAGCTCTATTAGCACTTTTGAATTTGGCATGGCTATAGGGACGATTGAGATTTAGTAAGAAAAATCATCCTCATAAAGTTTTTTCTTTTTTTATCAAATGTTAGATTTCAATATTAGCGTGTATCTCTCTAGGTACCAGGTTCACGATGTACGAGGATAATTATGTTTGTTTGGTAATAGATAGCTAAAAAAAATGTCAAAATTTAAATTGTCCCTTTATCATAGAAATTTTTGTATTTACGACCCTTTCACAGTATGGAATACCTCAATGTGGTGAACCGATCAATGCTGTGTATCGCCATGACCAACAAAGCTGTACTTGTATAGGTTGGTTTGTTGTTAGCGATCAGTCTAAACTCTAAAGTCTCCTACCATCACCAATCCGCAATGGCTTGAATTAAACTGGCCAAACCCCACACATGAATAAGGACATGTCTGAGGCCTTTGTCCTGCAGTGGGATAGAAACGGATTCACTTGTTATTTGCTGTTGTAGATTACGTAAAGCCACTTCAAAAGGGATCTAGGAACGGGAAATCTAGCCTATAGACTCTCCGAAGAAGATGCAAAAACCTTCCACTTGAAGCTACTTCGAAAATGGAACCATAACGAGGCAACAACATCATTGGAAGACAACCAGCAAGCGACCAGGGAAAAAGAGCCACTCCAAGAGGAGGATACATCAAATGGATGGAGGGCCATCGAAGTTTCCAATACTTTGTATTCAGAGGAAAATGGAAAAGCCTTCCAGCGGGAACCAAGTTGGACATCCGATAGAGGACCAGGAGGAGGAGGGACTTCTTTTGTCTGGAACGGCTTCGGCTGATAGCGTTATCTTGTGGAACTTCCAAGAAAAATGGTTTTCTTGTTTTCGTCTTTTAAAGTCATTTATCAAATAATTTCTTTATTCTTTGTAATTTTCTAAATAGGATTTTGTATTTAAATTGAAGTGTATTTCTACTCTTCAATGTAGCTCTGATGAAAGGGCTGAAACTGTAGTCAGGGGATTCAATGTAAAGGAACAACATAGAAGAGGTTTTCGTTTTCACCATCTGAAGATTTATTGTTGACGTTGGGAGATGTTAGAAAACACATCCTCCATATATATATATATATATATATATATATATATATATATATATATATATATATATATATATATATATGATAAATTTTGCACATTTAGACGTGTTTTTCATATTCAAATAAGCCATATATATTTTTGATACATTAATGTCTGGATTCTCTTAACGACCTCGGGATCAGAGCCCCAGGCGAAATCACACAAAGACAAGAGCTTGGGTCCGGCCGGGAATCGAACCCTGGTCGGCAAGCTTGTATAGACAGTGACTAAGGCACTTGGCCACGAAGAAAGATAAAAGTCAATGACAATTCTTCTGTACTTATACCTGTCGAATTCAGGTATTTTGTACTTAGAATTGAAATCAACCCATCTTCACTATCGTAGCTAATTGGTAGTTTGTTACTTGGCATTCAATTAATGATAAATTTTGCACATTTAGACGTGTTTTTCATATTCAAATAAGCCATATATATTTTTGATACATTAATGTCTGGATTCTCTTAACGACCTCGGGGTCAGAGCCCCAGGTGAAATCACACAAAGACAAGAGCTTGGGTCCGGCCGGGAATCGAACCCTGGTCGGCAAGCTTGTATAGAGTGACTAAGCCACTTGGCCACGAAGAAAGATAAAAGTCAATGACAATTCTTCTGTACTTATACCTGTCGAATTCAGGTATTTTGTACTTAGAATTGAAATCAACCCATCTTCACCATCGTAGCTAATTGGTAGTTTGTTACTTGGCATTCAATTAATGATAAATTTTGCACATTTAGACGTGTTTTTCATATTCAAATAAGCCATATATATTTTTGATACATTAATGTCTGGATTCTCTTAAGTACAAAATACCTGAATTCGACAGGTATAAGTACAGAAGAATTGTCATTGACTTTTATTTTTCTTCGTGGTCAAGTGGCTTAGTCACTGTCTATACAAGCTTGCCGACCAGGGTTCGATTCCCGGCCGGACCCAAGCTCTTGTCTTTGTGTGATTTCGCCTGGGGCTCTGATCCCGAGGTCGTTAAGAGAATCCAGAAATTAATGTATCAAAAATATATATGGCTTATTTGAATATATATATATATATATATATATATATATATATATATATATATATATATATATATATATATATATATATTTATACATACATACATATACACCTATATGAACATATATCACAAGCACACGTGATTTCAATACATACATATATTGGTGTGCTACTGTCTTAAGCACACATTTGAGTATGAGTTGTTTTCAGATGTATTTAAATGGTTTATTGAACACATCTTAGTGGTTTTTAAGTTTTATTGTATATAAACAACTGAGTTAAACATCTCCATCACTGGAGGAAGCTGTGTTGGTCCACATGACCAATTCTGGTGAAGTTTAGATAAGAACTGAACAAATTACTGATATCCCAAAAATCGTACACTTGCTTTAATTTGGATAAGTGACGGAATCGGAAGACACCTGCATCCGGTGACATCACAAACTTTCACACGAAGAGACAAATGTGTTGACACTAAGAAAGAATGACAACTTAGCATCTTACATCCTGTACACAATTTGAGTTGACCATAGCAAATCTCACGGCCAGCTCTTCCAACCAACATGACATATTACGTCATTTGTTTTAAACATGTAATATTACTATTCTAAATATTACATAAGCTCGGCCAGCTATCTCAATTTTTTTTTACAAAAATTTAACAACAAGCCGAAACATGGTTATTAGGTGTGACTGGACATACGTATCATTCTTTGTTCAAAACTAGCCATATCCAACTGAGGACGAATGTCCAAATAGGCACATCAAAACTAATAACAATAATGCATACAAAAAAGATATTACCAAAGCAAAAAGAAAAATGCATGATAAAACCAAGACCATATATATGGTACATTGCTAGCAAATGATTACATGGTACCAAAAAACAAAATAAATTCTGACTTACAAATGATTCGGTAACTTGATAAAGAATAATTGTTACCTTTGTCAGAAACAAGATACTCAATTTTTAGTGCACAAATACAAATTCCTGGTACGTACACGTACCACGGTTTCGTACATATATATATATATATATATATATATATATATATATATATATATATATTTATATATAGGGCTGATACATTTTATTAGATGCCCATAGATTCTGTTATATATCTTATATTTTTTTCTTTTTTCTTTTTTTTTTCTCTTTTCTTTTTTAACATTCCGGCTTATATATTTTTATTAGATGCCGAGAGAAAAAAATGATTTATATCCTTTTTTATTTTATTTACTTTTTTAAATGTTTTTTTTTAAATGTATTTTTAACAATGCAAATGTAGAGAATTTCTTTAATTACATATTACTAGCGTACTAGTCAGCTTTTCATACAAACATCATCCTGACAAATTATTCCCTTAGCGAATGAGGTGGCCACTCATACAGCTTTGAACTGGATCAAGTAAGGGGTATTGTCAGGGCTATTCAACTCGTTCCTTTGTAGCTGCTTGCTGTGCCGTAACCTACGCCAAACAAGGATGTTCACGGCGATAAAAATCAACGCCGTTACCAATAAACCTGCTAGTAATATAGGGTGAAGAATCTCTTTGTAAGTCGGCGACAGGTGGTCCTTTTCGGTAAGTTTCATTAAGCGTTTCGCCACACTTCCTTTATAGGGGAGAGGAAGTGCGGGCGTTGTAGAGGTCCACGTGAAGTTCGCGAAGTAAGCACGTTCTCTGATGATTGTCCGTAGGCCAGTCACCATGGAATTCGGGGAAGTCCCGATACAGCCATCTGCTGCGACGAAGATGTGGTTGAATGATGTGGATCCGTCAGGGCATGATACATTGAAGCCGTCCTTGTCGTATCGTATCCACGAGCCATTATTTAGTCTGCAATTGAATTCTTTATTGTCAAAGGGATAAAGCTTATCCAGACAATTTTCACTTGTATGGGAGAGAGCACCGTCTAGCACTATACCTAACTCGCATGAATCCATCAAGTTTTTACGGAATTCAAATGAGTCAGCTGTACATATTTTTCTATCCATTGCGTCTGAACAGTGAGTTAATTGATTTAAGTCTTTAATGACCGTATATGTTTCCTTGTCTGGGGAAATCAATACGTGTCCTGTCAAACTGGATATTACTGGATTTGAGTGATTCGTCATGAAAGTCGGAAATGGTGATATCCTGTAAGATTGCCAGGCATCAGAAGAATCAAAGGGAATTGTAATCCTAACCTTGTTATTATCTACGTTTACTGTAATTAGGCTGTAATAAAATTCTAACCTATGTTCGTCTAACAAAGGAACATAGCCTAGTTTATCCCTAGTGTTCTCCAGAACCAATTTTAAGTAACGTATAGGCAACAAATGGGGCGACAATACACCTTTAGTTGCTAACGTGATAGCTTCTACATAATCCTTGGATTTCTCAATGAAATGTGCAATTCTGTTATGTATGTGATCTATCTTTGAATCATAATACGTTAATGTTGCTAACAAATCCTGTACTTCCATAATTTGAACGATATTATCTGAATGTTCATTTAACAAATCCATAATTTTATTGATTGAAGCTAACTGATCCCTTAGTTCTGACATAATCAATTCATCTTTATGAGTCAAGAACTCAATTTTCTTATTTTGATTACTAATTTTAAGACGATTGGAAAGTCCTAAACCTAAACTTGCAACAGACCCAAAGATGCTTAATGCAGCATAAATGAACGGATTCCGTCTTTCTTTTTGTTCGTGTCCTACAGTCCACATCAAAAGGTCATAAGCCAAAGATCCTGTCTCTCCAGTCTTATTTTTTAAGTCATCAGATAGCATCTCTGCAACTTTTAATGTTGATCCAAGCAAACTCTTAGTAGTCAAATGAAAATGTCTCCTATGCAACTCATCCAATGATGCAGAAAACCTTGAAATGGCGGTTCTTAAGCTAGTGACATCATTCTCTTGAAGAAAAATTGCTTGCATATGCACTTCGACAATTACGTTGGTTGATGTAATAAAAATGTCTTCTTGTCTTTCAACTATATTTCCATATTTAAAATATATATTCTTAGTCTTAGAACTCATCCCATACGAAAAAAATGTCTGAGCGAACAATATCACTCCCAACAACAAAAAATTCATCTTGGAAACCTGTAACGAGAAAAAATATATGTAATTACTCCTGTATTAAAAAGAAAACTTTTTAGTTACAAAAATTAAAATTTTTCCTCACTTCTTTTTAATTTCTTATGTGAGACAATGGTACTATTCTCTCATCCGTGGGTTGGGCTACGTTTTGAATTTTAAACCTATTGGCCGTTAATATTTCCAAAATGTTAAATGGGCCTTCAAACTTAGGTGTTAGTTTATAGTTGAGCCCTTTTCTGACATTGATTTGAATATAGATGTTATCACCCACGGTATATGTTTTAGTTGGTTTCGCTATTTTATCATGATTCCTTTTCATTATGATTTGTGATTCTTCTAAATTCTTTCGAAGGATATCATATCGACTTATACTTGCATTTATACATTCTTTTAAAGGATTTGATAGATTAGTTGTAGGCGTTAATACATGGAAAGGTGTTCTAACTGGGGTACCATACAATGCTTCATGCGGTGACATTTTAATTGATATATGATATGAATGATTCAGAGTACTCAGTGCCGCCGGTATTGCAATATCCCAGTTGGGGTCTGATCCCCCTAGTGTTACCCTTAATATATTTAATATCTTCCTATTTGCTCTTTCCACTAGCCCATTAGACTCTGGGTGATATATCATGGTATTGATCTTCTTTATTTTGAGGAATTCACACAATGAGATAAGAAAGTGATTATTAAATTCACCACCCGAGTCTGAGATTATCATGTGTGGAATTCCATGTTTACAAATGTAACACTCGTAAAACTTCCTAGCGCATTCAATCGCAGTTTTAGTTTTAAGCGCTATTAGTTCTGTATATCGAGTTAAAGCATCTATAATCACTAAGAGGTGCTTATTCCCTCTGTCTGACTCGTAAAATCCTGTTAACAAATCTAAATGTATTCTTTCAAAGGGTTGATTGGGAACAGGATAAGCTCCTAAGCTAACAGGTGTTTTCGTATGCCCTTTGTTTTCCTGACATGTGCGACAATTAGCTATGTGTCTTTTTATATCTGTAAGCATTGTATGCCAATAAAACAATGATTTGGCTTTCTGTGACATTAATGAGAACCCAGGGTGTCCATGTAATGGATTTGAATGCAACCAATTCAGGACAGTGGAAACAAGTGAGTTTGGTACTACTACCTGGTCGTTAGTTACATGTGGTGTATTGCGGGTTTTCCTTGTCACAGTCCTACACAGAATATTATCTTTGATTACATAATTCTGCTGCTTATACTTTATATATTCTTTTTCTTTATGATTGCCTTTCAAAGCATTTATAATTGTTTCTATTTTCTGATCTTTTCTTTGCTCAGTCTGTAACAATTCAGCACTCCAGCCTAAATCTTCTTGTTCAGATATTGTTTTTACAATAGGCATGGATGTTGATATATCTATTAATTCAGCTAAAGACTCCGTACAAGATGACACGGGGTTGCGTGATAATGCATCCGCAATGATATTTGCTTTCCCAGGTAAATACCCGATTCTTGCGCCAAAATCTTGAATGATTAAATGCCACCGAGTTCGTTTAGGGCTGTGATTGAAGCCTTTAAAGAACTCTGTTAGTGGTTTATGGTCAGTAAGAACCTTAACGGGATAACCGTAAATTATGAACTTAAAATGCACTAGCGAATTAACAATAGCTAGTCCTTCCTTGTCTATTACTGCATACTTACTTTCGGAAGTTCTCAATTTTCGAGAATAGAAAGCTATCGGGAAAAACTGTTTATCATATTGCTGAAGCAATACCCCTCCTACTCCTAAGTCTGAGGCGTCTGTTGCAATGAAGAATTCCTTACCGAAGTCAGGAAATTTTAAGATAGGAGAACTACACAGTTCATCTTTCAAAGTATTAAACGCCTGTTGATGTTGCTCAGACCATATGAAATCTACGCCCTTCTTCGTAAGATCAGTTAAAGGAGCGGCTATTATTGAATAGTTGCGTATAAAACGCCTGTAATATCCACTACAACCCAGAAATTGCTGTATTCCCTTGACATTAGTAGGTATGGGAAAATTACGTATAGCCGACACCTTATCATGGACTACTTTAAGACCTTGGCTTGACACCATGAAACCCAAATATATCAATTCTGTTTTGAAAAATTCACACTTACTAATCTTTACCCTTAAGTTATGTTGTCTTAATCTCTGTAGTACTAGTTCTAACTTACGTAGATGTTCCTCTAAGGTGTTGGAAAAGATTACAAGATCATCCATATAGGCATGCAATATATCCCCTAACAAGTCTCCAAACACTATGTTAATCATTCTTGTAAATGTTATAGGAGCACAACGTAAACCAAAAGGCATCCGTAAAAATTCATAATGTCCCCTGGCTGTGCTGAAGGCTGTGTATGGGATACTATCTTCTTCTAATGATATCTGGTGAAAGCCTTTAAGTAAGTCCAAACTGGTAAAATATTTATTCTGACCTAACAAAGACCAAATATCGTCAGTACATGGCACTGGGAATCGATCAGGGATCGTTTCCTCGTTTAGACGACGAAAGTCGACGCAGATACGCCATGTTCGATCTTTTTTCGGTACAACTATTAAAGGAAAATTATAAGGGCTATTTGATTTTCTAATGACTCCTTCCTCTAACATTTTACCTACTTCATCATTTATTTCATTCTGGAATTTCATAGGGAGTCTGTACGAGGGTACATATATAATTTTCTGTTTGTCTTTTAACCTTATTTGATGCTCGATCACATCTGTTTTCCCTAAGGATCCATCCGTAGTGGAAAAGACATCTGTATATTTATTTAAAAGTTCAAAAATTTTCTGCTGAATTTCTTCGTCTTGAATGTCCTTACTGATTTTATTTTTAATAGATCGTAAAAGGGATTCATCCGCAACTGATTGAGAGTGATTGATTTCAGCAACGGTAAGAATACGATGTTTATAAACTTCTACATCCAAGATATGTTGATTTTTGTGAATTACTAAAGTGTTATTTAAATGATTACAGACTTCGATATTACATTGCTGATGTGAGCCTACTGTATAAATAGCTTGTGTGACAGACAATCCGTTGGTTTTCAAAGTATCGGAAAGGATTAATATTTCAGATCCCGGTAGTGTTTTCTTTATTTGCACTATTAAATTCGAAGGTATGTTTGGTTCGATATATTGCGTGCAAGATGATATTACGGGTGAACGAGAATTCTGCTGGGTCGCGTACATTATTTCTTTATTAGTGAGACAAGTTATTGGTTCTTCAACGTACGTTACGGTTACATTTGTCGTCTCCTTTTTATCCAAAACTGACTTTAAAGTATTAGAAGACTTATAGAATTTCCCTTTGATATACACGCCGTGCTTTGCAGGAGCTAAGATAATGTTTTGATTTCCCATAGATGGGTATCCTATAATTACAGCTGGATACATATTAATGTTTTTCACAACAACAAATGTATCGGCAAACGTGCGATTACCGACTCTGAACTGAATATGAGTTATGCCTATGACGTTTAATTCATTATTTCCTATACCTGAAAGTCTGATTCCTGATTTTTCAATCGGAAAGTTCGAAAACAACAAATGATGCGTCTTCAAATCCATAATATTACGTGGACTACCAGAGTCAAAAAATAACGTAAAGGATTTGTGTTCTAAATTTACAGCATATAAGGTTGGCCGTAACTCATTTTGGCTTATTATTGTATGAATTCGTTGCAAATCTACGGGAGCATGCACTGTTTTACTTAATTCGGCCGTGTGTTTCATAGGAAAATCTATTGTCTCACAATTATCTGATAAAACATTAAATTGATTATTCAATACTATTGATGTTGACATAAATGACCTTGACCCAACATCACTCTCTTCCCCTCTAGAGTTAACTATGTGGTATTTGCTTTGCTCTGCACATTCTGAAAATTAGGCTGACTTTGCGAGGTCTGGTTTGACGGCCCAGGCTCAGCGATATTTGAAGAAGTGTTTGTTTGTTTCGGACTCTGAACTGCATTGACATTTTGTTGTTTCTTCTTATTGTTAAAATGAGGATTTTTCTTTTTATTTCCATATGGAACTGACTGTGGAATTGACTGTGTATTTCTAGGATATTGTTGTGTCTTACGCGCGTAACATTGACTATAAGAATGTGATCCTGTGTTGTGAACTGAACAAAATTTCGTTCTACAGTCTGCGCTTATGTGACCTTGACGTTTGCAGTTGTAACACGTCACTCCCGCTACTGGATTATTAATTACGTTCACTGTTTGTGGTTTTGTTTCATTCTTAGCAAAAACTTGAGTTAACACGGGATCGAGATCTGGACACTTGGACATGTGTTTCTTTATCTGTTTATAGACATCCAATTCCGTACTTGCAGGCATTAACTTCTTATCAAAGCACCGCACTAAAGCTTCAGGCAACATAAGTGTCATGCAAGTTAAATACATTAATCGTAAAAAATCTTTCACGGAGATATTATCGTTAGTAACCCAAGTGGAATTACCTAAAATGTCCTGATATTCGTTAAGCCTATCAGCTATGAGAGCTGCTCTCTCAACAACATTAAGCCGATTCATAGTGGCTTGATTAAGTGTATTTCGTAACGTTAACACTACATCCAAAGCTTCCTCACCCCCATAGATCGCGCGTAACCTAACTTTGAAATCATCCCAAGTAACTGCTTCCTGAAATGAAACACCTCTTAAATACGCACTCGCATCCCCCTTAGAAAAATCTATAAAACTTTTAGCTTCTTGTAATTGTACAAAAGGATCTACGATTTGTTTGGCATTTAAATGGGCATCAACGGATGAAATCCATGACTCCACATTTTGTGGCAAGAACCCGTTGACACGGCCTTGAAAAGGAAGGATTGCTGACCTGGCATTTACAAGCGTCACAATTGGAGGAGGATTAGCCTGGCCTACACCACTAGGTCCAGGGGTAGGGCTGACAGGAGGAGCCATGACTGCTGTATTCTTTTTTTTTCTATCTCTTTGACCCCTTTCAATCCTATCAAAATATCTATATGAGTACAGACGCCCACTGCGTAAACGCATATGTATAATAAAATTCCCCCAACAATGTTACTAATCCCAATACATTTCCCCCCAAGAGTTTATGAAAGAAAAAGGAATTAGCACAAAGAAAGAAAAATTCTAAATGAGAATTCGGAGTTTCTTATAACAAAGTTTAGGAATTCACTCACCCCAGTAATAATTGACTAACGACTTGTGATAACTACACTTCACTGCACAAACTGAAATGAATACAAAATCTTTGTACTTAGCTTATATATGAAGTCGAGTCGTCTCTCTCTCTCTCTCTCTTGATGTTTTGTTAGCGATGTCTCGTTCTAGTTTCTTGTAGAATGTAGGTCTTCCTGGATATGTTTTGCAATAGTTGAATGC
>NC_090745.1:13290451-13292951 GCF_036898095.1 Palaemon carinicauda
GAGGCCAAAGACTTATTTCCAAACACTTACTCGTAATTAGGAAGAGTTTGAGTCTTTTTCGAGGGTAATACATCATTTTACAAATTATCTTTCTGTAAAATTTATCATCTTTGCCAGAATACAGATCTTTATCATCTTTTCACTTTGCGTTGTAAATCTTCTTTCATACTCATATTTTTCCTGAACAAGGGCCGAAATGATTTCCTCATTTCCCTTATGAGGTAATTACGACATGTCACTTTTGTTTTATGAACTATGCAGACCAACTTCTTTCCGCCACAAAATAAGTCTCTTCGTGTTTCGTACTCATTGAAGAAGAAGAAGAAGAAGAAGAAGAAGAAGAAGAAGAAGAAGAAGAAGAACGAGTATGATAGAGAGAATGAAATGTGTCGGAAAAATATTTGAAATATTTGTGGAAATATCAAGAGAGAGAGAGAGAGAGAGAGAGAGAGAGAGAGAGAGAGAGAGAGAGGAGAGAGAGAGAGAGAGAGAGAGAGAGAGAGAGAGAGAGGCAGGTTGTTCCTCGAACCAATATCTGAGAACATTGCAGCAGATACCAGGATCACTTGAAATGTCTCCGTCCTGAGCGAGAAAGAAAATAAGTAACCTATAAAAACTATTCATATGTGACAGCAGACTGCAACCGCGTACTATGTATGACCCTCTCGTAGAAAACCCATTAATCTTATTTATTAGATTGCAAGTGAGGCCGTTTGAAAACCCTTAGTTGCAAAGATAATTTCAAAACAAAACGGAAAACGGAACCGAAACAGTTAAATATCTGAAAGAGAATGGTTATGATAACATAACCAACGCAGTTCAAAAAGATTCCCCAGCCTACTCAAGAGTTCGTTGTTGAATTTAGTTTGGTAAAATTGAACATGTGGACTTAGCTCATCACATTTCTTTGGATAAGATATTCAGCATTTGATCGTCCAATAGATAGTAGAGACAGTGGCCACTACTGCTGGTTTGTGCACACTAGTCTTACCGTTATCCAAAAGATGATTAGCTATCTATTTTTTGTACAGTCATATAAGAGATGATTAAACTATCTGACTAATTGTACAGCCATCTAAAAGATCAAACTATCCTACTATTTTTACAGACATCTAAAAGATGATTCAACTATCTGACTATTTTTACACTCATCTTAAAGATTATTTATCAATCTGCAAAGATATACCATAAAGTAAACGAATACGTCAGTAAAAACGCTGACCAGTATGGAACATTCTTAACAATTCTGAATCATTTCAGGGCTGATTCAGGGCATTTTATGATACTAGTTTCCCACAAGAGATCTGGGTTTAGTACTTTCAACCTCAATTAAAGGTTAAAAGCCAAAAAATTACCATGTCACTTGAGCTCTCAAAATATTTAGCAAGCGGCCTCTCTGTTTTAGATTTTTAGTGGCTTTTCACAACAGAATATTTAGAAAAGGTCAAACCTATAACAAAGAGTGTTAAGTTATAGAAAAGAGACAAGTGATAAATAACAAACGGGGAGAGCACATTGATATTAGTTCAGGGCCTTTGTCCATGCTGAGCAGTTGGCAGTAGCTAAAATAGACAACAGTGGACTTCAATTGTTGCCTAAAACTGCTTAGCTGCTTAATATGGTCTTGACATCTTAAAATGAGCTTGTATTAGGAATAGATGCTTTAAAATAAAATAAGTACATGATCGAATTGAACAGAAATGCAGATGTGAGGCATATTAACAAATAGATAGTGAATATTTGTATTTTAATCTGAAGCATTACAATAGACAGAGGCAGCACACTAAACAACGCTTATTCCCCATCTACCATATCACAAGAACATCATAACACCCACAATGAGATGACCAACATCAAGAGATTTTCCTTTTCCAATACACACAGCAAAATTCACTGCCTGGCCTGAAGATGATTGGCTTTAACAGTTTGGCCTGGCAATGACTGGCATAACTGACTGGCCTGATAGTAATAGGCTTAACTGCCTGGCTTGATGATAGTTGACTTAACTGATAATGCTTGACTGAACTGCCTGGACTGAGAATGTTTTGTTTAACTACCTATCTGACCTGATGATGTTTGACTTAACTGCCTGGCCTGATGGGGCTTTGTTTAATTGAATGCCCTGCCTGATGATGCTTGGCTGTGCCTGATAATCCTTTGCTTGAGAGCCTGGCCAGATGAATTTTCACTTAACTGCCTGACTTAAAGGATTCTTGTTTTAACTGTCAGGGTTAAAGGATCCTTCGCTTAATTGGTTGGCTTAAGAAAAAAAAAAAAAGTGGGTGGTGGTGAGGAGGGTTGTGGGATCCAAGCAAAACCCTTAAGCATAATTTCGTAGTAGTGGTGATGGTATTAATTTTTCTCTTTCAACTTTATTAGTCCAACTGTATAGTAGAGTTGGTTGCTCGAGTCAACTTTCTCCATCTATTTCTATTCCTTGCATATCCTTTCCTCAGTCTGACCCCACTTATTTTCCTTCAAAATCTTACGACCATTTCCA
>NC_090745.1:13298446-13300946 GCF_036898095.1 Palaemon carinicauda
ATCAGTTATCTGATTTTAATACTGTAGTATCATCTAGAGTACCTAGTATCCTCCTTTGAAACTTCGTTTATATCACCATTTTCGATATATACAGTATACTAGCGTACCCAAGTCGTCAAAAATGACGTCTAAATATTTAAACAGATATGTACACACACCCACACGCACAGATTCAACCCTTCCTGCCCTTCCTCTTTTTTACTAACTATTACTCAGCAGCTGCGTTTGGCACTTTGTGGGGTGAGTGTGGTTTCCGAGTGTGTCTCCCGGTGTACCTCCTTACCAGGGTATGACCACCTCCTATCCCCATAAGTATGACAGGATATATATATATATATATATATATATATATATATATATATATGTATATTTCTATAAATATATATATATGTATATATATATATATATATATATATTTATGTATATACATATATCTATCTTTATATATATATATTATATATAAATTTATATATATATATATATACAGTATATATATATATATATATATATATATATATATATATATATATATATATATAACCAGACACTTGCTCTTTATTACATAATGGGAGATAACCTCTTGAAGAAAGATAGAAAGATTGCAGAAGGTACTTACACCACCAGCCTTCGGTTTTCTCTTTGAAGCCCAAGCGGAAACCTTCTCTGTACATTCTGTCAATTCAGTTTTTGTTTAGTTTGTAAACCTTGAACTTCTTCCTGAGTAAACTTCCTCTTCAGTCTGAAACTTTCTCATGAGCAATTTATTCTCATTTTGATGTTTTGGAAACGAAAACTTCCCTTATGCATCTCAATTCCACCTCTTTTTTTTTTTTTTTTATAAAGTTCAGCATCATATTTTCCGAAACAAGTATCACCTAAATCTTCCTTTTTCTGTTGTTTTTCTCATTTTAATGGTTTAAAGGATGCAAATTTGGTCTCATCATTTATTTATTTATTTCCTTATTTCCTTTTCTCACTGGGCTATTTTTCCGTATTGGAGCCCTTGGGCTTATAGCATCTTGCTTTTCTAACTAGGGTTGTAGCTTGGCTAATAATAATAATAATAATAATAATAAAATCCTTAGAGACTGACCATATATCATATGATCTGCGCCCAAACCGCCTCTCCAGCCAGCTAGGACCAAGGAGGGCCAGGCAATGGCTGCTGATGACTCAGCAGACTGACCTATAGGCTCCCCAAAACCCCCATCCTTAGATCAAAAGTATGGTGAAATTGCAGCGAGCAAGATAACTAACGAGTTTGAGCGGTACTCGAACCCCAGTCTGGCGTTCACCAGTCAGGGACGATACCACATCGACCACCACAACCCATTTCATAGATATAAGAGCGCCTAGAGTGAACAGATCTATTAAAGAATTAACGGAATATGGTCTTTAAATTTATTTTAAATCTATATAAAAATACCGCTAATAGGCCTATGGTACAACACATCATGTTCGAGAATCTTCGAGCCTCAAACAGATATCTATTACTTTCGGTACAATAAGTGGAGCATTTGATCAACTGTCAAGGGTACCAAACATTCATAGCAATATGGCTGGTGTTTCCCCACAGTCATTGGAAACAGGTGTGTCGTGTGATTCCAGTGAAGAGGCTTATACAAGCTACAAGGCCGCTCGATTTTTCCGTGCGGCAAAATCCTCTCGTGTGAAGCAGGCTTCAAGGTCCGGATTCACTTGGATGATGAGGAGAGGGTTCCTTTAAAGCGACAGTATTATGATCTTGACTACGCAGCCTTTAGATATCCTGATGTACGCAAAGGGTATGTAAAATTTTGGTTTTGTAACCTGGGTTCCTTTGAGGAACACAGCCTTTAGCCCTAAGGAGACTAAAAAAAAATCAAACTGCCCTAAAGACATAGACAGTTGATGAAGCAAGAAATAATCTGATTTGCAAAAGATATAGAGGTTTCCAAATAAAAATGGAAATTTTGGAACTTACCATTTCCTATATGAAGTTCCACTCATTAAGCCGTAGCCGGAAGCAATAGTCAAACACAGAATTTGGTCTGCTAATTGGTAGGCAATAATTGTCTAAGTTTAGAGAATAGTCGCTTTATATGAATTTATTATTATCTGTATAGTATATTTATTATATCTTAAATGCTTAATTTACCTTTCCTGAGTGGGGATACTTGAACGTGGTGAAGGGGTTTGAGTATTACCATGATCAACCAAGCTGTACTAGTCAGGGCCACCCATACTAGATTGGTGTGCTGTGAGCGATCAGACGAAAATCTTTCACCATCACCAATCCGCCGTAGCCTGCTTGGTGATGAAAATTGGCCAAACCCCAGACATGAATTAGGACATGTCTGAGGCCTTTGTCCTGCAGTGGTCTAGAAAACAGCTGCAATTTATATTTGAATTCAAAACATTTGTATAAACGATAAAGAAATAAGCAATAAGTTTCGTAAAGTGAAACAATGGACTCGATTCTGCACTTTTTCTTTGTTTTCTATCTACTAGCTGGTATAAA
>NC_090745.1:13303446-13308446 GCF_036898095.1 Palaemon carinicauda
TTTGAGAAATCCATGAATAAAAACCACGTCAAAGTCCTATGCCTAAAACATTGATATTCTTGTCTTGTTTGTGTCTCGCTCGCTTCAGGGATTCGTTATGATTGAGATAATCCCAAGAGATCACATCGAAGGATAACATTAGGATAACATTATTTTCCTTTCTCAAATGAAAAGTGTTTCCCTCTCAAATTCGAAATTTAATTTAGATACTGATACAAGAATGTCATTCCTTTTTATTACACACAAGTGTACGTGACCTCTAAAAAATTACGGCCTATTATTTAGATAGATATGCACACATACGCGCACACACAGATTCACCCCTTTCCAACCCCTCCTCCTTTCCAAACTAAAACCCCTTCCACAAGGGTATGACGCTTTGCCGCCAGCGTGACCGAAATATATATATATATATATATATATATATATATATATATATATATATATATATATATTTATATATATAAATATATATATATATATATATATATATATATATATATATATATATATATATATATATATATATAAATATATACACACACACACACACACATATATATATATATATAAATTATATATATATATATATATATATATATATATATATATATATATATATATATATATATATATATATATATATATCCAGACGCTTGCTCTTTAATATATAGGGGAGATGACTGCTGACAAAAAAATAAAGATGAACAATTTGCTCTAATCCTTCCGAGCACTGGCATGGAATATGAATAGCAGAAGGAATGTTGACAAGAAGAAAAATTTAGTCTCACTTTTATTACGGGTAAACTACGGAAGGAAGAACTAACTTGTGAGAAAAAGCCCCAATTGAAAACTTTGGGCAACAGATTGTCCACCTCACATATATTGTGGATTCATCTCCAACTCCTCCCGTGCTAAAAAGGAAAGGGAAAAAAAGACTAGAGAATTATACCGGTTGTGGTGGCCGATGCGGTAACATCCCTGACTGGTGAACTCCAGACGGGGTTTCAAGTCCCCCTCAATCTCATTAGTTCCTTTGATCGCTGCAACCTCACCATCTTTGTGAGCTAAGGGTGGGTGGGGGGGGTTTGTGGAGCCTATGGATCTATCTGCTGAGTCATCAGCAGCCATTGTGTGGCACTCTCTGGTCCTATCTCGGGTAGAGAGGGGGTTGGGCGCTGATCATATGTACAGTATATATGGTCAGTCTCTAGGGCATTGTCCTGCTTGCTAGGGCAATGTCACTGTCCCCTGCCTTTGCCAGTCATGAGTGGCCTTTAAACCTTTAAAGAAAAAACATCCTAATTTGTGTTTGACACCCTCGTTTCAAAAGAATAAGACCATATGAAGATTATGCATACTAGCTTAAATGTTATGGTAAAATTGTATACAAGCGCTTGTTGACATCTTGAGAAACATGGGGAGATCATGCAAGATTTATATTCCTTAATGTGTCATTCTGCAGTTCATATTTCATGGATCATCATTTCTCTTCCACTTCTGTTATGCTACAGTAAAATTAATTGGAATTTCTTTAGAAACATAAGTGGAATTTCACGGAGTATGAAAGCGTTTTAATATTTATTGATTGAATTGCTAAGTGAAAAAGAAAGCTTTATATTTCATCCAAATTTTTAAGTAATCTACAACTGGAATTATGAATTTAGGTACAACTGTTTTGAAAAGACTTTTGACAAAGGAAAGTAGCTCAGACATGTCATTGTTACCTAATGCTCGTCTTCTTCTTCTTCTTCTTCTTCTTCTTCTTCTTCTTCTTCTTCTTCTTCTTCTTATTATTATTATTATTATTATTATTATTATTACTAGCTAAGCTATTACCCTAATTGGAAAAGCAAGATACCTTAAGCTCAAGGGCTCCAACAGGGAAAAATTGCCCAGTGAGGAAAGGAAATAAGGAAATAAATAAACGATATGATAAATAATGAGCAATTGAAATGAAATATTTTAAAAGCAGTAACAACATCAAATCAGATATTTCTTATATATACTATAAAAAGACTTTTGTTAGCCTGTTCAACATGAAAACACCCCCTGGTAATGTTGGCCAGCTTATTCCTTGAAATAGGAGGGTTATATTAAAAACAAAGTAAAACTAACTTCATATTTGCTGAAACTAGCTGCATAGAATAAAATCTTTTATTTATAGTTATGGCTCTATTCGGATAAGATTTAATAGGCTGGGCTGTCATAATGTTACTATAGTTCCTTTAAAGGAACCTTGGCCATACACTCTTGTTTACATAAAGATATTTAAAGGCTGTGTAGTCTAAATCCTTTAAAGGAATCTTCTCAATAAACCTTTTGTTTTCATCAAAACCCTTAAAGGCTGTGTTACGAAAATTCTTCTATTTCAAAGTATTCAAGAAGTTTTATTCCAGCTGTGACCAAGCTAAGGAATGATCTTCATAATCGGATAGTTGAAAAAAATTGAACTTTGAATGTTTAAACTTTCAGTAAATGTTTTTATGTTGATCAGGCTGACATAAGTTTTTTTATAGTCTTTAATTTTTTTGAAGTGTTTTATTTTGGTTGTTCATCATTTCTTATGTCGTTTATTTATTTTCTTATTTCCTTTCCTCACTTTGCTATTTATCCCTGTTGGAGCCTTTGGGCTTATAGCATCCTGCTTTTCCAACTAGCTTAGCAAATAATAATAATAATAATAATAATAATAATATTAATAATGATAATAATAATCCGGATCATTAAAGGCTGTGCAACCAACATCATTCTATCTGCAAGTATAACAATACATAACGGTAATACTAAAGTCATCCTTTAACTTGTGAATTATTGGTGAACCTCCTCTGCATTACTAAAGTCCACAACAGGAGCTCTCTCATACTCGTACACAGAAAACTCCTCAGCAGTTTCAAACCCTTATTTATACTCGTGTTGCACCTTTCACCCATAATTTGCTTGCACTCTTGCTCTCTTTAGATATCGAACCTTTCCTTTTTTTTTTTTTTTTTTCAGGCCCAGTCCCAAACCACATCCAAGAACTTCTGAACTATGGACTTTTCACTAATCTGGTGTTGTTCATGCTAGCTTCACGTTCCTTACTCTATAAATTCTTCTGCACAAACAGTTCATCTTATCAGTGTCAGTTTATTCTTCACATGAATATGATATATATATATATATATATATATATATATATATATATATATATATATATATATATATATATATATATATATATATATATATATCTTTCCTCTCATGCAGAGTGGCATTGCCAAACTTATGATTATCAGGTGTCTCCCGGTCCTTCGAGTAGTGAGGAGAGGGAGTAGTCGTACCCTGGTGAGAGGAGACACGCCAAGAGCTACACTCGGAAACCCCAATCTCCCACAAATTGCCACAAATGGTTGAAGTTAGGAAAGGCGGAAGGATTGAAGGGGTTGAATCTGTTTATGCATATCTATCTAAATATTTAGACGTCATTTTTGACAGGTTGCGTACACTGTTAATATAAGAATTTATTCCATCTGATCCATACTTATATTTCTTTCATTATCAAAAATAGTAATCAAAACTATTTATTGATTTCCTTCACATGCAAAAGTATTGCCTCATTCCATTCTGGCTTTTCCTTTGGCTGCTCAATATTCAACAAAACTTCAAAACTCACTTCATCAGAATCGGACTTCACTCTCATCAGTTAGCATCTTAGTGCTTCCGTCTCTCCCCGCTTTTGTATTCTTTTGTCGATTTTTCTTATCATCTGTTTGCTAATGAACACTTTTTCGCTTTCACTTTATCCCAGAGATATCTTGTCCTTAAATTCAGAAATATTTTTCCTAAAGTTCTTTTGAAATTTGTGCGTAGCTTTTTTGTCATTCAATTATTTCTATAGTTTTTTTCATTTCAAAACTTGCCCTTAACTTTCTTTTTTTCATTCCTACAATTTTACCCCTTTCCTTTTTATTATGTAATCTTCATAGAATTCAATTCATTTGGTTTTTTTTTTATTCCTTTCAATATGCATTGTAACTTCGGACACTCCAACAACAACTTCTCAAATTATTTATTAGTTTTCTCTGTATTATTAATCGTATTCCATACTTCTTACTTTTTCCACCATTTTCTGTACTTGATACTAATTCAGAGAAACATTCCGAATCATATCTATTCAAGGATTGTGGTGGCCGATGTGGTAACGTCCCTGAATGGTGATTGCCAGACTGGGGTTCTAGTCCGGGTCAAACTCGTTAATTCCTTTGGTCGCTGCATCCTCATCATCCTTTAGAGCTAAGGAAGATGGGTTTGGGGGAGCCTATAGGTCTATCTGTTGAGTCATCAGCAGCCATTGCCTGGCCCTCCCTGATCTTAGCCTGAGTGGAGAAGCGGCCTTGGGCGCTGATTATATGTAATATAGTTAGTCTCTAGGACATTGTCCTACTTGATAAGGCAATGTTACTGTCCCTTGCCTTTGCCATTCATGAGCAGCCTTTAAACCTTTAAACTCTTACTGCCCTCTACTTTGCACTTATCAAGTAATGATCCCATTTACATCCATCTTCAGAAAACAATAAAGGTTTTTAGTGTATCAGCCTGAATAATGGTCTCTATCTCTCTCTCTCTCTCTCTCTCTCTCTCTCTCTCTCTCTCTCTCTCTCTCTCTCTCTCTAGCATAGACATCATCATCATCATCATCATCATCATGGTGGGTGCTGTTTCAGCCTGTTTTCTTCTTTTGCTTTTTCTTATTATTTTCTTCTTCGTCTCATTTCTCTTCTTCTTCATTAAGTCGAGAAGACGAAAGGGCCTTTCTCTGAAGGGACAGGCGAGTTGCCATGTCGCATTTACTTGAAAGACTTTGCATAATGACTTGGGAAAGGAAGCAGGGAAATTGCCTCAGAAGTTCTGGTGCTTTTGAAGCACTTGCTTCCTGATGTAGGGACTTGAGAAAAGAAGTTGGAGTTCAAGTTTTGAATAAAGTCAAAGTTGAAGGAGGAAAAAGAAATTGTTCTTTT
>NC_090745.1:13310946-13330946 GCF_036898095.1 Palaemon carinicauda
CTATCATTTTTGACGAGTCCCGTTTACTTGTACCATATATAACAAGAAATCTTTACTGGACAGGAGTGTTTGTGAATAGGCTTCCTTAGATATGAAAATTTCAGCATGATAACTCTATCATTCTGTTATTGAATAATTGATAATTTGTGAAAAGAATTAATTCTATTTGATTGAAATCAGTATGATCATACTCTGGTAAGTAAGTAAAATTCACTTAGGACCCAGCGTTTACGCTGGTGCGCCTTGCGCCTAGTTGCCCTGCGGCTTTGGCTCACGCATGCCACAGGTGCATACTGTATGTCCGTGCTCGTGCCAGTTGCTGTTTACATTGAGAGTGAAGCAGAACCAGTCGTCCACATGGCTGTTCTTATTCCTGATCTTGATTTTAATCTCTGGCACCGTCGTTTAGCTAGTTCTTTATGCATAGAATTTTTCACAATTCTTGCCATCCTTTCCATTCAGATCCACCCAGGCTGTACCATCCTTCACGCAGTACTACAATTACAATCTTGTCGTTTCCATCATAAGGCTTAATGCTCTAAAAGTTTTATTCCAGCTGAAATCAGATTGTGGAATAATACATACACCTCCCTGTCTTTTTGCTAAATATTTCTCGCATATCTACCTAACTGTAAAAATCAGATTCATACATCCCCTACCTCTTTTAAAAATACCTTGTACTTTTAAGATTGCATTCTCTGTTTTATCCTTAATCCTATTAATTTGTACTCTACCATACACTTTTCTAACCACACTCAACTTAACAACTAATACCCCTTGAATTACAACACTTATGCACATCTACCTTACCCTTATATAGTGGTACAATACACGCACACACTTAGTCTACTGGTACCATTGACAACATAAAACACACATTAAACAATCTCACTAACCATTCAATTACAGTCACACCCCTTTCCTTTAACATCCCAGTCCTCACACCATCCATACCGGGTGCTTTTTTCTACTCTCGTTTCATCTAGTGCTCTCCCATGTTGGAAAAACAGGATGCTTCAACCCCAAGAACTCCAACATGGAAAAATAGCCCAGTAAGGAAAACAATAAGGAAATGAATAAACTATATGACAAGTGACGAATAGTAGATATAAAACATCTTAAGATCAATAACAATTTTGAAATATATCTATCATATATAAACTATGAAGAGACTTATGTCAGCCCAATCAACATAAAAACATTTGCTGCAAGTTTGAACTTCTGATGTCCCACCGATTCAACTGCCCGATTAGGAAGATCATTGGGCTACAATGGGCAAACGATAAAATATTAACACTTTAATACGTAGGCTAAGAATTTGAAAAATAGACTTCAAAGTACTTGGAAACACCACAATTAATTAACAAGTTTTGATAAATGGATAACGACCCTTAAAAACATCAAATTGATTTGGCAACAGTTATGAGACCGTGAGCCCCAGAGGGGAGCTAGTGGAATCAGTCATGAGATCCTGTGAAACTTGGTGGATTTCTGAATAAATCTTGAAACTTTCCATTCTTCGCCATTTCAAAGAATCTTGAAGTTTCCATTCATCAAAACTTAGTAATTAATTTTTCAAGTTTCTGCATATATCATACCTTGGCTCACATCTGCCTCGTGGATTTGCTGTTCCTCTTATTAATACTATTACTCTTATTATTACTAATACTATTATTATTATTATTATTATTATTATTATTATTATTATTATTATCATTTTTATTATTATTATTATCAATTAATAAGCTACAACCCTAATTGGAAAAGCAGGATGCTATTAGCCCGAAGGCTCCAACAGGGAAAATAGCCCAGAGAGGAAATGAAATAATGAAATAGATGAAAAACAGTATACAGTATGTGATTATTTATTCGTTCATTTATAAAGTGATAAATGTGAAAATTGATATTTGTAGTGATGCAAATAACTTTATATATATATATATATATATATATATATATATATATATATATATATATGTATATATATATATATATATATATATATATATATATATATATATATATATATATATATGTATATATATATATATATATATATATATATATATATATATATTTGTGTGTTTATGTATGTGTGAGTGTTTGAATATACAGTATATAATGCAAAAATGTTTAATGAAAATCTGTCAGTGAACAAGTTGAATATGCCATTGAATAAGGAACCAGGAAGATTAATTTGATAATTAATTTTTTTTATAATAAATACGCCATCTTTACTAAAAAGTCTCCCTTCTTTCCTTCCTTTACACCATATTTTTCTTGTTCTCTCTCTCTCTCTCTCTCTCTCTCTCTCTCTCTCTCTCTCTCTCTCTCTCTCTCTCTGTGCAAGCACATTCCTAAAATTTGAAGTTTGTCTATCAGTTGCATTATCTGTCCCAGATTAATCGTTATATTCCAACCAAGCCTCTCCAATCTCCATCCTCGATACCAATGTTCTTTCTATTTATTCTTTAATCAAAGATGGATAAGAGAAGGAGGATCTCTAAGTTAGTTGACAAACTGGTTTACTTTGTCTTAATATTAATGCAAACAACTACTCTCCATTTCAGGGACCCCGAAGGTTCGTTTTTCTCTATTAGCTTTCACAGGTTTCAAGACACTTCCCGCTAATTTCTGTTAACCTAACATAACCTAACCTAACTCAACCTAACCTAACCTAACCTAACCTAACCTAACCTGATGCCTCATCAGAGGGTGTTAGTTAAGGCAATCGAATATACTTTATTCTCATCATGTCCTTAAGCCACTATCTTGGCCTTCCAATATTTGCCACTCCTCCCTTTTCCTGTCTTATTATACTATACTAGGGTACGTGACTCGTCAAAAATGACGGATAAATATTTAGATAGATATGCACCCAGACGAATCCCCCTCTCACCGCGGTATGAATACTCCCTCCACCCTACGCGAACGATGGGGAGAGACCAGAGTAGCTTTACGTCTGGCTATGCCGCTAAGCGTAATGATATACATATATATATATATATATATATATATATATATATATTTATATATATATATCTATCTATCTATCTATCTATCTATCTATCTATCTATCTATATATATATATATATATATATATATATATATATATATATATATATATATATATATAATATATCCATACACTTCTTCTCTATCGTATAGTCTCTCAAATAAATGCCGTAAGAATGAATATCACTTCATCGTATTAGAAAGAAAAGAATATATTACATGAAAATAGTCTTACGCATTAATTGGAAAACGTTTTCCCATTGATTTTAGAGAAAGTTTGCCGACAGTAAGGCAAAGATATTTTTTTTTTATTTTTACAGTATAACAAAGAGTAACTTCCTGACCTTTCATTTTTTGTTATTCTTTTTTAGGAAACATGATTTTTGCTCGAATGCCAAAGGATAATTAAGCATGAAAAAGTTTGCAACGAGACAATGCTTAATGTTTACTCTTTTAAAGGTGATGCTTTTTACTTTCAACTCAAAAATCATTGTTGATTTTTCCATCTTTTTTCTCGAAAACACCATTGTTAAACAAAGCAAATAAAAAAAAAGAATTAATTTCTGTTTTTGATGATAACTAGAATGATTGTTCGTGTACACAATTTACGTTATTACTTGTGTTTAAGCAATCATTCAGTCCCCATTAGACTCTTTTAAAATTAGTGTATATGATTAATACAAAAAAAAATCTTTAGACTACGGTAACGCCATGAAGATAGTTATTAGTCATTTACTCTTGTAATAACAAAGAAGCTATTACAATTATCTCCGCCAACGAAGTTGCGAGGAGGTTATGTTTCACTCCTATATGTCTGTTTGTTTGTTTGTGTACAACTTCCTGCCCACAATTTTACTTATAGAGAAAATTTCATGAATTAATTATTATGTTGGAACGGGGAAATGATTCAGTTTTGAAAGGTCTAGGTCAAAGGCCAAGATCAAGGTCGAATAGAAGGTATACCGAATTAACCCTAACCTTAACCCCAAGTTCGTACATGGTTGTCACACAGACTTCAAATACGCCTACGGTCTAAATTGATTCTGAGAAGGCAAGCTGATTTCGAGAAGTAAGCTGTCAGTGCGGAGGTCTGCACTCTCATGGTGCTTTTTGAGCTAGTAGATGTGAATGAAAATTATATCTAGTCAATGTTATCGCCATGAACGTTATAATAATTTTCTCTTGAAATAAAGAATCTATTAAAGTCAGTTATATTATTGAAAAAATAAATCTTTAGAAAATGCCATCGTAATGAAGGCGTTCATAGTTTTCTCTTGAATTAAAAATTTATTTACCTTCATAATTTCGAAAATATTTTCTGCATATCTGTATCCATATTTCATAGCCAGCTTATCCTGAGTTGAGGAAATATAAAATCTTCCAGACTGAGTCGAACACCTACACCATTTGATGGGAATGACACCGAGACATGAAATGATCAACGTGGATATGAGAGAAAACTAAAGTAGAGGATATTCGAACAATTTATAAGACGAAGGAATAGACATGGGAAGGACAAATAATGAGAATGACGTATAATAGAATGTCATTAAGAATAACAGAATGGGTCCTTAGAGATTGCAAAAGAAGCAGAGGAAGGAAGAGAAGACCATGGAATGACGTGCTATGAAAATTTGAGGCATAGAAAGATCATAAAAAGACGCAAGTGGAAGGATATGTCTAAAGCCCCTGTCCTACAGTGGACTTGCAAAGACTGATGATGATTACGGGGTTATATATATATATATATATATATATATATATATTTATATATATATATATATATATATATATATATATATATATATGTAATGTCTAAACGCTTCATATGTTATCCTTTTTATGAAGACGATTAAAAATAATGCCCTTTTTCATTATAAACATTTCTCTTGAGGCCCTACCTCACATGGCCAGGCAAAATCAATCATTCTGTGTCCTTAGCAGCCTTGCGTATCTTCGCCCCCATCCGCCATTATTTTCTGGTATCCAAAGCCGAATTTTAAAAGTGATTACATGCTCCAGCAGATTGACTAATTCATGCGGATGAACAAAATCTGAGCTGTATACATGTATATGCCACCGTTCGTATTCTTTCCGTTTTGCCTCTGCCACGATCTGTTCTCTATCCGCGGCGTCCATACTCTCTCTGTCAAAATGTACAGAGAAAGTACGGAAATACTTGTGTATCTCCAGTCTAGCTCTGCGTTCTTATTTTCTTCTCTCCCGCTCTTGCAGACTTTCCAAGTGCAAGATCGCTTGTATCCGTATTGTCTCCGTACCGTCACGTCCGTACTCTCAACGCAGCCATCGGTTGATCCGTGCATAGGTGTGATAAGGATTGTATTCCGCAAAAGTCGAAAAGGTTGCAGCCATTATTTGGAGCTGGGAGACTACAAATACTCATCCACCATCAAATGAGGCCGTTACTGTTTAATGGCCACCAGGATGGGAAGTGGCGAGTGAGATTCTGTTGTGAATTATTATTATTTTTTTTTTTTTTTTTTTTTGAGAGAGAGAGAGAGAGAGAGAGAGAGAGAGAGAGAGAGAGAGAGAGAGAGAGAGAGAGAGAGAGAGTTTCAGAACGTGTATAGAAAGGAAATAGGAAATGTGATGTACGAATGAGAGCGTCGTATGAAATGATTTAAATGAGGTAATACTCTTTTTAGATTTAGCAGTTTATTTTTCTTGTTTGCAAAGATTGTATAACCAAAAGTCACCAATATTTTGTATTTAAATAAAACCAAAAGAAGTAGATGAACTTCAGTATGCAATACCAACTTGATGAAAAAAATTCTTCTAGGCGAGGGCATATTTAAGATAAATCAGTTTCATTTATTTTTTTCATTTTTTTTAACTTACATTTGTCTCTTCGTCCATTGTTATAAGAAACCGGCTCTTCCTCACTAAAATAAAATACGATTCTTGAACAGAATACGTGTAGCAGTAATTTTTTAAAAAAGACCTCATATTTAGAAGTATACTTGTTCTCCTGAAGTGATTTCTTTTTACGTTTAATCGTATTTTATTCAACTTTATATGACACTGATAATTAAAATACGGCCTTCATATTAAATACTTTATATGAAAACTAACTCATGAATACATGTATTCATTTTCCAAATACTCATATCATTCATGGGATAAAGAAGCAGCTATTTTCTTAAACAAGAGCATCTAAACACGGCTTTCTTGAATAATAGCGTACCGTAAAATATTCATTTTTGTCTTGAAAATACACCTTCACCAATCCCAAAACTTTATTATCTATCTCGTGTGTGGAGCAATCAGTGCGCCATGCAAAATGAGAACTATGTAATCTACTATGTTTGTTGTTTAATGTAAAGTGATGGGCTTTTTCTTAAATATAATTCCATCTTGAATTATTTTGTTGGCTGAAAATGTCTGCAGGGACTTTTACCTGGTCTTCGTTTGTCAGGGACTTATTGTTTCACTTATTTTGATTAACAATTATAATGAGGAAAATTACAACAATTCTACAAATGGTGTAGAGTATCACTAATTTTTAAAACATCTGGTAGATTAATTCAAAATACGCGTAGGATCAAACGCAATAAAAGACGGTGTGAAATGGGACCCTTGCATCTTAATTACTCTGGCGTGTAGCTTCCTTCCAGCAGTGGGTGTTGAGAAATAATCAGAAGTAAAAGCGACTTCTTTATCGTTTCATGCAGCTCCGTTATTTTTAGAACATACCTTGACCTACATTTATGCTTTCAACACTTTAGTTCGTGTCGAAATTATGGAGGAAAATCTATTAGCGGCGAAGTAATTATATGGATAATATCAGCAAGATCTCATTGTTTAATAAGATAATTTTATATATATATATATATATATATATATATATATATATATATATGTATATACATATATATATATATACACACACACACACACACACACACACATATATATATAATATATATATATATATATATATATATATATATATATATATATATATATATATAGGTGTACATGACAATCTTGACAAAAAAGATTTGCATAACCATCTAGACGATATACTCTGGGTCTCCATTAACAATTTTGAAGAAAGAACACTGACCTTCATTTGGCACTACGCAGTCGAGATTTCGGGAGGAACCGGAATTATCCTTAGATTATGAAGTCACGAGAACTTATATGGGATCACAAGCACTCAAAAATTCCTCTAGAATAAGAAAAAATCATAACTTAGATTGTTGAATCGCCCTATGAAGAAACAACGTTTCAATTTCTCTTTGTAGAAGTGTAAGAAATTTTGGCTGTACTTTATTTCTCAAAGGCTACGGAAGTTACCATTAGACACCCACTTGCATAGATTATAGGGGAAAACTGCAGATATAACTGCTTGTAAATAATTATACACTTTTACTTAACCTGAAATAACAACTTTTACACCCAGCTGAGATAACTAGTGAATTGATTGTTAACGGTAATATCAAGCACCGCAAAGAGATAAAAAAAGATTTCTGCTAGTCCCATGTCTTTGGTAGGATACCTAAGGTCTTTTAAATACCTTTGGGATACCATGTAAATACCGTTACCAAAACACGACCTCCCGGGGTCGTCATGGAAATAGTCTCTTGAGCCTTTTTTATTTATTTAAGGAACGACTGTACTTTATTCTAAAAACCAAAACCAACGTTTAATTACAAATGTTGTAAGATTACAATACACATATGTCAAATGATTTTGCTTATGTAAGGTAAAGTTATTTACAGCATTTACTAGGTGTAAATTTGTTATCTGTCAGTTTTGTGTTTAAATTAGCAATGGAAAATAGCTCATTACTTGATTCCATAGAGCTATTTTTCGTTGCTAATTAGTTTCATCCCTGAAACTCGATTAATCTTATGACTTGGTTTGATAGTTAACTTCAGTATCTGATAATATTTCTTTTACGGTCGTAGTAATAATATTATTGTGTGTAAATAAACTATACTCAACGCAGCGAGATATAGAGGATGGTGTATGGCACCTGGTTTTAAATGGATTCCCCCACTGTTGCCATGTGTACACAGATCACTGGTCCGCTCTCCAACCAATCTTCCTTGCTATATATTTCTATTTTTTTCATCTCTGTGTCTGTATAGATTGGTGTATTTCCAACCCCCCCCCCCCTCTCTCTCTCTCTCTCTCTCTCTCTCTCTCTCTCTCTCCTCTCTCTCTCTCTCTCTCTCTCTCTCTCTCTCTCTACCATTTCTTCCAAGAAGTACCTGTTCACATTGAAGATAAGTACCTCAGCTTGGCTATGAAGGTGGCCATTTGGCAAGCTTGAAGTAGGGGCACTGCCCATCATGAGAGTGTGCGTGTCACCAAGTGTTAAGCAGCAATATCTGTCATATGAACGTGCAAAGACCCTGGTCATGTGCCACGTTTAGGATGAGAGAAAAGCTTTATACAGAAAACACGCCTTGAATTTTATCTTAATGATGGTGTGAAACCAAAATTACAATAATTTCGGATACAATCTTGGAAATACAGTAATTTGAATAGAGAGAGAGAGAGAGAGAGAGAGAGAGAGAGAGAGAGAGAGAGAGAGAGAGGATACAACCGGTGATCTGTAGAAATGTAGCAACAGTGCAAGAATCCGTTTAAAACCAGGTACCCATTTCTTGTTGCACTGAGTATAGTTGGTACAAGCCAGCATTTCCTTACAAATCCTGGCCAGCGTTTCAACAAACGATCATGATCATAAGGGTTGTTAAATTTGAATCGACATGTACAAATATTGTTTTTAATACCACAATCTGCTTGCTTTATAAGTTATAATTAGGACAGAATTGGGATGGCTCAATGCAGAAGGTCAACTTAGTGTCGAAGATATTCTTTTTATATCTACTTATAAGTGGCAATATATCTGGATGTCAACAACGGGTATTTATGATATACCTATTTGCCTTTTGGATACAAAAAGTCATAGCAGTTCACCTATCCCTTTCAGATTTGCACCTTATAAACATTAGTTTTAAGGATGTTATTGGTAGTCCAATGGCTGGTGCCATACATTCGTGGAGTTGAAGATGTGTGTGAGATGTGATTAGTGTGAGAAGTTATAAACATCAAATATAAACGTACCAATAGAACAGAAAAGTACTATGGTATATAAGAAATAATGTCTGCCATAGTGCTTTTTAATATTCTTCTCGTTTTTGGATTGTCTGTCTTGTTCAATTCCTGTTATCAACAGAACGGTTCTTCTTCTTCTTTGCCTTAAGAGTTTCCCATTTCTATATGGGGTCGCTTCTTCTGGTCAGCCTTCTCCATCTTCCTCTATCCTGTACATCTTGTTCTCTTAGACCCTTTATCCTTCATGCCCTACAATAATTTATCTTTCCAATTGAACTTTGGCCTTCCATTCTTCTTCTGCCCTCCACCGTCATGATCTTAAACCTTATACATACGTGTTCATTTTTCTCCTCTGTAGAACGGTTATTGCTAATTATTTACTTTCAATACGAACATACATGTTTGTTAAAAACTTGGCCTCATTTATATAGCAAACAAAGATGTTAAAAGAACGTAAAGAGGTCTTTGTATAGTTTTTTACCAGCATATATATATATATATATATATATATATATATATATATATATGTATATATATACATATAATATATATATATATATATATATATATATACATATATGATATATATATATATATATATATATATATATATATATATATATATATATATATATATATATATATATATATATATATATATTTATATATACATATTTATATATATGCATACATATATAAATATATATATGTATATATATGTACATATATATATATATATGTATATATATGTATATATATGTATATATATGTATATATATATATATATATATATATATATATATATATATACCCTTTATTTACAGATAAATGATAACTGTTTCCTGTCGCAATCAACAATTCCAAGTATCGTTTTAATGTTCCTTTCGCGAACAAGTTTAAACCTCTTAAACACCTAAAGCAGCAATGAATACTATTAAGTAACATGGTGTTCCTTGCAAATAGATCCTCCACTTGCGTATCAAAATTCCTTATCCACTGAGAAAGCTTTTGATCTCCTACTCAAAGGAGGTATCGTGTGATAATGCAAGGGTTTAGTAAAGGCTTTTCAGAGGATCTGGTTACATAAGACCTTCCAATGAAATATGTATTCAGAATATTAGAGTAAGATTTTCTGTTCTCTTTGAGAACTTTGATTTGCTGCTTATTCACGACTTTCATATTTGATCTTTCTCTCTCTCTCTCTCTCTCTCTCTCTCTCTCTCTCTCTCTCTCTCTCTCTCTCTCTCTCTCTCTCTCTCTGTATTACTAATGAAGTGGTGTCGCTTGCATGAATTATACCTAACGCTAACCCCCCCCCCCCCTTCATCAATACGTGAAACCCTCATAGAGAGATTTGTCAGGTGAGATGATACTTATGAGATTTCTTCTCTTCGTCTCATATTGCGAAAGTTCATTGAAATAAATTCCATCCTTTAACTGTTCTCATCCTTCAATGGTCCTCGAGAATCTTTTGAAATACAAATATCAATTGAATAATGTCTCTTTGATTGCTCGGATAAGGGTTCTTTTTCAATTTTCTTTTTTTTAACTATCAAGTTTAATTCACCACCGCATGTTAGTTTTCCCATAGAAAAAACTATTATAAGATATATTGTTTTATGAAATCTTTAGCAATCTCAGATCAATGTTCTCTTGTAAAGGAAATTGAATTAACTGAGTTACAATATCCTAAAAGTGTCGTGAAAAGGAAAATTCGATTTTTGTTCATTTTCTTTTAACATGTTATTTCGATAAGAATATATGATTATTTATCCTGCCTAATTGATCACAAACGGGAAGAGGCTCGTGTCACGGGATCACTGACAATAGAAGCCTTGAAATACTACAAGTTAATTAGAAACTGTTTATTAGTTCTTCTCCAATAAGCTTTCGCTGATTTCACTGTATTTCACCACTTTTGAGATAGCATCATATGCCAGAGGCCGTGATGACATACGGTTAACTTCATCAACTTTGGCTTATATTTTTTATTCATTAAAGTATTACTTCTGCTTTTCTAATGAGGGTTAGCTGGTAATAATAACGATGAAAATGAATCAAATGTATACATACATACATATATATATATATATATATATATATATATATATATATATATATATATATATATATATATATATATATATATATATATACATAATTGTGTGTGCCTATTTATATATATATATATATATATATATATATATATATATATATATATATATATATATATATATATATATATATATACATTTAATGCATATACAGTATATGATAAACTAGAATTTTACTAAAAACAAAAAAAGTTGACATTGAAATTCCTAATAATAATTAGACTCAACCGGAAAGGAAAAATACAAATCATCATTAGTTACTGAAATCAATTTTCAGAGGCCACGTGAAATGGACTAATGGAAACAATGGGGAAATAAATCGACAGGAAACGAAATATATCACGTAGCATTTCTGGTGGCATTTAGAGGCTTTAAAGGCACCTCATGAATGGCAGAGTCAAGGGACAGTGACATTGCCCTATCAAGCAGGACAATGCCCTAGAGACTGGACATACAGTATATACATATGATCAGTACACAAGTTCCCTCTCCACCCAAGCTAGGACCAATGAGGGCCAGGCAATGGCTGCTGATGACCCAGCAGATAGACCTATAGGCTCCCTCAAACACCCCCATCCCCCATTCTTAGCTCACAAGGATGATGAGGTTGCAGCAACCAAAGAAACTAACGAGTTTGAGCGGGACTCGAACCCCAGCCTGGTGTTCACCAGTCAGGGATGTTACCACATCGGCGTCTTTTACTCTCTGGATATTCAAATGTGTTTACATGGTCGAAGAAGTGTAGAAATGCTTAAGAAGAAAGGCTATGTAGAGAAACAAATAGAGTCCATCCAAAAATGTAACAGAAATGGAAAAGTAAACTAAAACAAGTTAAGTCTCTTGGCAGATAGAAGCACTAAGGCAAGAGCAATCAGAGATTTCAAACCTCCGCCAATGATTTACTCAAGTATTAGAACGAAAACCTTCTTTTTTTCATATGCGGACCGTAGATGAATCTACTGTAGCATTTAACTAAAGTCTACAGACAGTGCACCTCCCTCTCATATGCAAATCCAGGTCTTACTATCCGGATCCGGATCATCGCCAAAATTTAATGGGATCGTCCATGGCCTACGATCTATCTATAGTGAAGATTTCGGTAAAATCCGTAGAGTTGTTGACGTAATCTTATCTATAGAAAGAGACAGACAAGTAAATAGATAAACCGACTCGATTTTATAACCTCCTTGGCGGAGGTAATAATATATTAAAACAAGTAACATCAAAAGTTTCGTGTTTGAAATGACAAGAAAATACAGAATTCAAATATATTCTTGAATAGAGACTGAAATACATTATTAAAAGATGAAGAAAATATATCAAATATAAAAAATGCGAAAATTTTTATTAAAATGTCGTGCAAATTTGCTGCTTGAAACGACAAGAAAACAAATTTGTATAATCATTTAGAAAATTTGAGCGATTTGTAAATAGACGACTTTGTACCAACAAAGACTAAACATCATATTTGTTTGAAGAAAGATATGAAAAGTATAATGATCTTCGGAAAAATCTTTAATATTTGAGGAAAAATGCACTCACTTATTCTTTAAGATAATACGAATTTCGTATTCCTTTATTTTTTGTCTTTTCTTTCCCGAAGGAAATCTGATATGGGAGAGAGAAGTCGTCCGAACATCATTATGATCCGAAATCGGAGAACGAGGAAATTGCCCCGTAACCAGAATGTTGTTATTACTGGATGTCTTCCTGATCATGTTCTAAGAACAAACATTAAACTTGATAACAGTCACCAAGGTTCATCTACCGCCATGATTATCAAAACTACTAGTCAGGGCCACCCATACAAGTTCGTTTGCTGTGAGCGATCAGACTAAAGTCTCTCACCATCACCAATCCGCAGTGGCCAGGGTGGTGATGAAATGGCCAAACTCCAGACGTGAATAAAGACATGTCTGTATTTGTCGTTGTTGCTGTAAGTTTTATATAACTGGGTAACAGTATACGGAAGTGATTTTACTCTGACGAACGAATAAAAAGTAACTTTGATATATAACCTAACTTTAGCAATTAAATCAAATTTGGGATGGAAACTCAAAAAAAAATCAAAACTAAAGGCTCATGTGGAATTCCATTGTTATGCCAATTTTCAACCGATGCCGTTTTATTCCCGTCCTCGGATGTGGTTTCATTTTCCAATTCCCAAACATTGGTAGCTTATAAGATTTTATTAAATTTGTTCAATCTTCTTGTTTCTAAACTTCTGTTACAAACATTTTCAATTTATTCGCAAGGGAGAAAAGATGTCCAAAAAAAAAAAAAGAGTAAAATAAAACTCGCAGACGGAGACTATTTTCTTAGAAAATAGTTTCTTCTGATTCTTTTATCAATAAATTGCTTTATTATTATTATTATTATTATTATTATTATTATTATTATTGTTATTATTAGCTAAGCTACAACCCTAGTTGGAAAAGCAGGATGCTAAAGCCCAAAGGCTCCAATAGGGAAAAATAACCAAATAAGGAAAGGAAATAAGGAAATAAATAAAGTACAAGAGAAGTAATGAACAATAAAATAAAACATTTTAAGAAGAGTAACATTAAAATAGATCTTTCATATATAAACTATAAAAAGAGACATGGCTGCCTGTTGAACATAAAAACATCACATACTTATCGTAATTTTGTGCCCTGAAAAACTTTCTTATCGTGCTGACTGGCCTCCCAGACCCAACACTGGGTCTTATGGGCCAAATTTCACAAAGCCATCCAAATGTCAAGTATTGCTCCCACAATTCATTTTACCTTTCATCGTTCGGTTGGGAGTCACATTGCGAATAAATAAAAGTAAATATTTAGATTGGTATTTACACTCGCACATTCACACACACATACATACATACATACATACATACATTCACACACACATACATTCAACTCTTCCCACCCCTCCCCTTATCCTAACTACCTCTCGGGGTACCCCCTCTTACCAGGATATGACTACTCCCTCTCCCCCCTACACCGATGGATGGAGGGAGACCGAGTAGTCATACGTTTGGCAATGCCACTCAGCATGATAGGCAAAAAGATATATATATATATATATATATATATATATATATATATATATATGTATATATATATATATATATATATATATATATATATATATCGAGATATTTGCTCGTTTGAAATAAAAAAAATTTAAATGGATTGAAGAGAAATGGATGTGCAGAAAAAAGAAATAAACAAATAAGTGGTGGAAGGATTCATTTTAGGTATGGCTGTATTTCAGACGGGAGGGGGATGTTGAATGTGAATAGTGAAAGGGGGAATAGAAAGTAGGACGTAGAGTAGATTGGAAACGGGGTGAAGAAAGGGTCAAGATAAAATGTGATAGTTGTGAGGAAGGAAACGCGATGGGAAAAGAGGCCAAAGCTGCAGTTTGTGCACCATCTGATTAAGGTCCAGAGGATGAGACACTCAGGGGGATGGAGATGGGAGAAGATGGATGCCTTATCTCTGGGGGAATGGAGTCTGTGAATAAAGAGAGGGAAAGGGAGAAGAGTAAAGAACAAGGGACGAGGGAAGGAGAGAGAAAAATGTAATTGGCACTGTGATCGAATCTAAACTCTCTCTCTCTCTCTCTCTCTCTCTCTCTCTCTCTCTCTCTCTCTCTCTCTCTCTCTCTCTCTCGGCGAATAACATCGTGTCTTTAGAGAACGTGCGTCAGCGTATTATTTGTAGGTTACTATGTTGATTTCAAATGAAAAAGTAAATTATAATATATATATATATATATATATATATATATATATATATATATATATATATATATATATTAATGTATATAATGTGTTGTGTCAGGTATTTATTTCCTGGTTTTTTAACCAGTTTTCGGCTATACCATATACCTAAGTAGTAGAGAAAAAGCACAAGAATTATTATTATTATTATTATTATTATTATTATTATTATTATTATTATTATTATTATTATTATTAATCCTTTTTTATTTATTATATTCATAAATCAGTAAAATTCTAAAAGAAAATAAACTATTAGTTTTATCTCCCACTGAATCAAAATGTCAAATAATATTCTGGAGCAAAACAATATGTAAACAAATAGAGGAAAAACTGTTGATAATATTGACTCTGCCGGACCCTCGCATTGCGACATTATTCAGTGAATTTCAAAATTCTTTTGTTTACCAATCTCCCGTCCATGAGGGGCTGATATTAGCTAAAGGGTTTTCATGTTTGTGTAGGTATGCTTCTTGAAAAAAAGAAATGATTCACTTTTTCATATCACTTTCAAGTATGCTTGAGGATAATCGAATGCTCTTTGCGATATAGATAATATGCTCTTCAGTTTGGTCATGTTTGTCTGATTGTTTATTATTTTTATCTACGTTTTTCTGTTTGCATTGCAAGTTAGATAATGGTGGATGGATGTTTGTGTTTTTATAGTTCACTTTTATTGCAATAAATTATATGTCACGCTTAAAGGAATTGAGACTGTAGTATTGTTACCAACGGAGGACAATGTACAATTGGATACATTAATCCCTAGCACACCTCGTTCTGAGGAAGTGCACCCTGTCATACCATAACTTCTAGGCGAGTTCCTGTGTATAGCATCACCCACCATTCCCCTCTCTTCCCAAACTATCTATTTGGTTATTCACCCCGCGAGGTGTGCCAGGAATTTCTGCGTACAACTGTACTAGAGAGATTGTGAGATATGGTGTCTTGGTGGATGTTACAAAGATAATGTTTGAGGTTGTGCTGTTAGCCTGAGCTCCGTAAAGTAATGCCTGAAAATTGCTTTAAGTAAAGGTTTTGGCATCTGACATTATCCCATACTTCAATCTATTTTCCCTAACAGAATTCAACGATGTTCAAGCAAAGAGCTGATGTAGAATGAGATTTTTGATGTTACTATGAATAAAGCCAAAATATTATGTGTATGTTCACATATTATAAAAATAAAGTTCGGTAGGCAAGTGCCCCCCCCCCCCCCGCCCCCCCGCCACCCAGCTTCGTCGTAAAGAAGAGACGTTGAAAGACCCATGAATGTAGGGAGTAGGTTGGTTTCTTTTTAGCATCAGTATTTGAATTTTTAATTAATAGATTGTAAAGATGAGGTGATGAAGGATACCATAGTGAGTATAGGAGTGTAATATCTAGTGTTCCTAAGGGTAATGTTCTCGGCCCATTACTTTTCATATTATATACGTATGATATGTGGTTTGGCTTAGAAAACAAGCTCGTTCCATATGCAGGTGATGCTACTCTCTTTGCTCTCTACTGTGAAAAATATGATAACATTTTAGCGCAAAATAATTTTATAGTAGAATTTACGATGTTGATTTGATTACTTATTATTTTCTACTTTGTGTCTGATACTTTAGATACATAGCATATTTTATGTTTCGTGAAAGAAAAAAAATTAATGGTATTTACACAGTTTTGATTTTGCTCTTTAGGAAGAGAAGGAATTGTAGCCAAATGGCCAGGATGTTCAACCACAATGCGATTTGCTGTCAATTCTTGAAACTATTAGCCTGCATCAATGTTTGTGTATTTGCCACAATCCAATCACAAACCCAAATAATTAGAGTTCGATGCCTATACTTTCTAGTGACAGAAGAAAATCATCTTAAAAAAAGTTTTATTCCAGCCATGACCAAGTTGTGGAATGATCTTCCTAATTGGGCAGTTGAATCAGTGGAACTTTAGAAGTTCAAACTTGCACCAAAATCCCGAGCTCTGAGAAATTATATAACCCCCAGACGGCAATATATAAAATCACTGAATATCCAAAGGTCTCTTACGTACTCTCAAAACAAACTGGGTAATTATTATTAAGAAGTATTCAAAATAACCTCTTACTTTGATTCTTAAATGGATACGAGAGAGCTCTGTAAGAAATACTGGTGATCAAAATAATACACTCTACAAAAATAAATATATTCTATAGAAATTTACAACATTGATTGGGTAAATTATCACCAAAATGAATCATTCGAAATATTATATCTGAACAAAACCTTAGATTAAGACAAGAAAATATTACACTCCGAAAATATACAATCACTTGTTTCACTGGAAATTAAATTTTACACAAATATTTAATCTTGATAATTTATGAAAATAGTTAACACTTTAACACTCTAATGATTAAACTCTTATTGAAATTTACTTTAAAGTAACTAATAAAATTACATGTTTTTAGCTCACATGAAGTTTCCAACCAGATAGCAATACAGATACACCTCACTATTTTCACCTAAATCTCACAGGGCCAGTTACAAAAAAAATTTATATAATACCAGCACGTACAATAACACAATAAATTTGAAATTACCTTCAAAGTTTCATTAACGTTTGAACACCCTACACACGGTATGTTGGGTAAAAAACTTATTCACTTTCGAGAGGGCACACACTCGAGGCACTAGAGAGAGAGAGGTAAACTTTAGCTCTTACAAAGGGATAGGCTGGACTCTTGTGCTCCTATGCATTCATAGGGGCATATATATATTGACTTAATTATTCTAGATCCTTCTAGGTCAGGGGGTCTAGACGCTTGAGGGCAGTACCTAGCAGCGTAAGGTTACCAACGATCAAGTATTAGACGAATACCAACGCAAAGCGAGGCAGCTTTTTCTCAGCTAACTCCGCCCACCTCTGTCCTCGAAGCAATAATAAAAAGATAAAACTAACTCTGGGATTTTCAAGAACATTCTAAACATGTGAAAATATAAGAATTGCGTAATTTCTCACAAACATGACGCAATACCTATTATAAAAATAAAAAATTACATAAGCCCTCGTTCATGCCTCGTATAGTTCGTACAGCACACTTAAACGAGAATGCATAAAACTTCGTAACAAAATATTTGAAATGAAAAGCTAATTCTTAAAAATAACATAAATTTGATATTGACTCTAATGAAATATACAACGAAATAAACGACGAAAGTCTTATGCAATTTACTCACAATTACCTATACTTACAAAAGAGGAGCTCACCTTACGAGCTGATTATACACCTCTTAAATACATAAAGAAAATACATGAAAAAATATTTACTCTACACTAGACCAGCTTCGAAAGAATATATATATATATATATATATATATATATATATATATATATATATATATATATATATATATATATACATACATATATATATATATATATATATATATATATATATATATACATATATATATACACATATATACACGCACATATATATATATATATATATATATATATATATATGAATCTGTAATTACTTGAACTGGGAATCCGTAATTACCCAAGTAGGAAATCTGTAATTTCATTAAGTTCAATGGCCTAGCTGTAGTATTTTCTCTCCTACTCTTCGTTCAATTGTAATAAAAAACATGTTTCCCATTTTGTTTTACTTATTTCATTAGATATTTCTGATCTTGCCTTTGTGATATTACATAATTACTTTAGATAGAAAATACTACCTCAAGATATCATAGGTCAATGACCTAGTTTTTTTCTTTTCTTTTGTCCTCGTTTCATACCTTTGACACAGGCATTTTACTTCCTTTTATTTTATTAATGCTTTACGACTTTTCCCCTTTTGTCGGTTTTCAGTAAAGTGATTGACAGTCTTATTTCTCCCTTTTGTTTAGATTATGTATTTCCTGTCACGTGACTTTCAACATGTTCCATCTAGAGAGGATGATTTATCTTTTTTGTTTGTCTCATTTATAACCATTCTCGATTCCTACAGGATATCTTAACCTGTGTCTATGTTAGTAATATTATTCTTAGTGTATATCTTTCCCTCTAATACCAAGTTCTGGAATTTCTCCTTGATTCCTCTAAAATCAGTTTGAAATCAGATACCTATCTGCTATTAGATGAATTTTTAGTATCTTAATTCTTTAATGATATTCAAAGGACATTTTCTGCGTATAATGTTTTCTTCTATGAGCATTTTTTATTTCAAAATTAATCTTTATAGATATGCCAAAAGTACAGGCATAAGATATCTTGTGAATATTAGTATAGAATTAAGATACAAAAAATCTCAGCTAATAATAGATCAGGCATCCGATTCTAAACTAAAAATTATTTTTTTGCTTCCAGCCTCTAAATTAGATTTATTCCAGCGAAAATAACTTTTTGAAATGTAATTGCTTTTCAATTGTTTTTAATGTACGCATTGTGTATGGCGTAAACTGCACCTTTCATTCCTAGTGGGATATTGCTGTTCAAATTACACTTTTTACTCATTTCATTCTATTTGCTTTATTCTCTTCTTATCCATCACCTGATCCATCACTTTTTAAAGTTAGATTTTTAAAAATACTTAAATTTCCTCTTTTCACTCGAGAGTCATCAGATCGATTCGAGTTGTCTGTGCGTGTTTCTGGGCGGGGCCGCTCCATTGAATACGATATTGTATTGATTTTCATTGCGCATATGAGTATATATATGTATGTATAAATACATACATATATATATATATATATATATATATATATGTATATATATGTATGTATAAATACATACATATATATATATATATATATATATATATGTATATATATATATGTATATATATATAATATATATGTATGTATATATATATATATATATATATATGTATGTATATATATATATATATATATATATATATATATATATATATATATATATATATACTACATACACACTCACGCAATTGGCTCTCCTCATCTGTGGGTTCTCTCTTTTCGCGGTCAACAGAAGGTGATCCAATCTAAGCAAGTATCA
>NC_090745.1:13335946-13418446 GCF_036898095.1 Palaemon carinicauda
ATGATTTTAAAGAGGGAAGTGCTAACATTATACTAAAACGGCCAAGTGTTACATACATTCAGCAATAATGGTTGAGATTATTTAATTTGATTCCAAGTAGAAATCCTAAATGCGTCATGAAAATATTGCCAGGCCGGGACGTTTACACTAGGCCACCACAACCTGAAATGAGAGTATAAACTCGCATAATAAAACTAATCATACTTATACCTAATATATAGTTGAATTGTTTATCTTTTCCCAACACTGCAAAACCAGAGAGATATGATTTCTAAATATTCCACTTTACTGAACCATGAGCAAAGAAAGATGTAGAAATAAAAAATAAATAAATAAATAAAGAACAGTTCATTTCTTATCATATTTTGATTATTTATGGTAATTGATTGCCATTTCACGAAACTAATTATGCCATTATTAAGATTACGATAATTTGATGCTGATTTTACATATTAATGTCTTTGTTTAGGATAGAAAGCAGGATATTTAGCATAGTGTTTCCATAGTTTCGTAAGTTCAACTCGTAATTCAGCGAAGGTTTAACAACAAATAATTGCATGTTTATTTTTAAATCTCATCTAAGACTCCCTCGCTAATGAATGACTTGAAGCTTTAACTACTTTATAAGATCTCCCCTATATAATAAAGGGCAAGACTCTCTCTCTCTCTCTCTCTCTCTCTCTCTCTCTCTCTCTCTCTCTCTCTCTCTCTCTCTCTCTCTCTATATATATATATATATATATACAGTATATATATATATATATATATATATATATATATATATATATATATATATATATACATACAGTATATATACATATATATATATATATATATATATATATATATATATATATATATATATATATATATATGCAGTATACATATATACATATATTTATATACAGTATATATATGTACATATATACACCGTATATATATAAATATAAATATATATAAATATATATATATATATATATATATATATATATATATATATATATATGTGTGTGTGTGTGTGTGTGTCAGTGTGTGTGTGTAAATGTTTACCCTATAGAAAACGTTATCTTATAGTGAGATTAATACCAGTAATTGTACATAATAATTTTTGTTCAGTGATGACTAATGGGAGCGGAGTAAATGTTATCTCCATCATCTGTTCCAAAAAGAAAACTGTAAAAAAAAAAGAGAGAGAAGATAATCGCTGGAACATTTTCATAACATCGAAATTCCTAGAAAACATTACAAAAAATTTAATAAAGTTATGTTCAAGCATAAAAAAGAAAATAGAACAGGAAAGAAAACCAAGCAAGGAAAATTATACATAGGCAATAAATAAGTAAAGACCTAAACAAAGGAGATAAAAAACTTCGAGAACTAGAATCCCAAAAGGTCCGAAGTCCGAAAATCCCTCTTTAATGAGAGAAAGTTTTGTCTGTAATTCGTACAAACTAGACTATAAGTCTACCATGGAAACTCCCTTGCCAGATGTAAAGCAGAAGAAAATCGAAATAGGACGAATGGCATTTCATTCTGGCCTGTTCATGTGAACGTGTATATACAACAACAATAACAACAAAAGCAGCCACTTCTAGTCTGCTGCAGGACAAAGGCCTCAGACATATTCTTATTCATGCCTGGGGTTTGGCCTGTTTTCACGACCACGCTGGCTGACTGCGGATTGGTGAGGGTGGGGGAATTTAGGCTGATGTTTCAGCAAACGAAAATAGTATAAGTGGTCCTGACTAGAACAGCTTTGCTGATCACCACGTTAAGGTATTCCCAATCAGAAAGGGATATATATATATATATATATATATATATATATATATATATATATATATATATATATATATATATATATATATATATATATATATACTGTATATATATTGAAGGTGGATAGTCATATTCTCAGTAAATTAGAGGAAAACTTATTCGTAACAGTTTGTTTATTTACTTAACTACTATTATTTTAAAATATACAATTATGTAACTTTGGAGTACTAAAGACGATTTCGAACGAGAGCAGAATGAAAAATCCGACAAAACATGACACTGCACAGCAACATTATTCTCTTGTTGCTACTGAAGAATAAGTATATACATGAATTTATCATATCCGTACGAGTTTTACTAAAAATAAATCATAATCATTTCTTTCTGTCTAATCACAAAAGAGCATTCAGGCAGCTTCGACACATGGCTCGAAAAAGAAAAGGTCTAGCGCCGGGTTAGAAAATATTTGGAAATCAGGAAATGAAAAAGGATTATGTAACGCCGACTCACCTCCCTTCACTAAAGTGGCAAAAATTGCAAAGTGGACGAGAAAAAAAAATTAGAAAAAATCTGATTTACTTTGTATTGTGAATAGAGGCTTTATTTTCTGTACACGGGTTTTCATTTTTATTTTATACTGGGATTTCTTTTTCTTCATTACAAACAAAACGAAATTTCAGGATAATTTTTTATTCTTTAATTGTTCTTTTTTATGAAACTTAAACAAAAAAAATGTTCCTTTGAACATATAGAATAACTCTCTCTTCCAATCATGCTGTTCTTCTTGTTTCTGATTAACTTAAGTTACGCCAATTTCATCTTAATTTTTATCTCGATGTAACATCTTCATATTGGCCTTCAATTTCTCCTATTTTCGGTCTCATAATATTTCGATATTATCCTCCTCTTTCTTATCTCTCTGAAACGTAAAACGTAAAACACTTCAAGATAAAATTTCTCAAATCCATCACACGTTCTTTCAGGCCTTATGTTGACTTACTGAATAAAATGGAATATTATTTTAGAGAAGATTTTCGAAAAAATCGAATCTTCGCAGCCAGTTCAGCATTCAGCTGCAATAGGATTGTGTGGTGGAAATTAATGTTTTGAATCGAGCGAGATGCCCTTTCCCCTTGTCCAATCTCTGTCTCAATTTGTTAGGTAAATGAAGTTAGTTTATTTGTTGTTGTATTTTTTATAAATCTGAGAGAGATCTCTCAATCATTGGGAATATGAAGTGATTGATCAAATAAGAAAAACTCTATAGAAGTCGAGGCTTCAAAATTGTCTACCTCGACTTCTCTTCTTACTTGTAACATCCGTATTCACGGATTTATCTGATATATTACGTAAATAATTTATTTCTCTGAATAAAGAAAAACTTGAAGGAGAATGACATCCAACGGTTCTTATACAAACCTTAAAATATTTACATGATTCCGCCATGACATATTTACTTCCGTTCTCACATTTACACCCGATTATTTTAATGTGAAATACATAAAAGTGTCTGAAAGTCAGATGGTGTATATCTGTGTGGGTAAACCGCAGTTGGACACTCAAGAATTACTGGTACACTTCATTCTGGGGAAGCGCACTCTTTCACACCCTAACTGCACGGCGAGTACCTGTGTGTAGCCCGCATACACCACAACTCCCTACAGGATCTGTTTGGTTTCTCGCCACACAGTATAGGTGTGACAGGGTGCATTTCCTAAGAGCTAGGTGTACCAGTAAATCCTGTATTCAACTGTACTTGCCTGTTTTAGATAATTCTAGTTCTCTATGCCGTCCCAACCCTCTATTTCATTAGTAATCTGTATTTTATAATTACATCATTCACTGATGTAATATAACTTGTAATGATGATTTTATCAACTCAAATGGTTCCAATAAATGGCTTAAAAGTTTCAGGAACTCGTTAAGTATTCGTTAATCCTTTTTCCATAAGTAGTTTGAATCTTTATTTCGAATAAACCTTAGGATTACATAATGAATTCAGTGGTTGGGTAAGTTTGATTACAGTAATACTTCTGCGTTTGTGTTCCAAGCGGATAGACATCACATGATCCTTTTCAATTATTTTATATAGAAATAATAACCCGATTATATACACAATGGGTTATGTAAGTGCTTTATTGCTTTTATAATATCTCTCTCTCTCTCTCTCTCTCTCTCTCTCTCTCTCTCTCTCTCTCTCTCTCATAATGGAAGTACTGCAATACAGTAGTTTCTTTCTGTTTGCCGACACTAAACAAACATCTCTCTCTCTCTCTCTCTCTCTCTCTCTCTCTCTCTCTCTCTCTCTCTCTCTCTCTCTCTCTAACACGCACAATGCAAGAAATACAGTAGTTTCTTTTAGCTTACTGACATTGAACAAACGTCTCTCTCTCTCTCTCTCTCTCTCTCTCTCTCTCTCTCTCTCTCTCTCTCTCTCTCTCTCTCTCTCTCTCTCTCTCTCTCTGAAGAAAACAATCTTGATCAAAGAATACTTCTAAACTAAAAGCCTAATTTCATTTAGATTACTTAAACTTTTCTTCAAAATATTTAATGACAAAATTTAAGTTTTACATTTTTCATGAAATGTCAAAATTGAAAGCCATGAAAGATTTTATCACTGGATTACTTTTAAGTCTTTCATCTAAAGGAAGGAAAGTTGGCGCAATTAATCTCATAAGTAAGTAATTGATCTCAAAGAGTTGTTGTTTATGGCCACTATAGTGAGTATAGGAATGTGATATCTGGTGTTCCATAGGGTAGTGTTCTAAGCCCATTACTTTTCATACTAAATACACATGACATGTGGTTTGGCCTTGAAAACAAGCTTGTTGCATATGCAGATGATGCTACTCTCTTTGCATAAATTCCATCTCATGAATGTACGTATGGGGTTGCTGAATCCCTTAATAGAGATCTAGCTAAAATTAGTGTATGGTGCAAATTATGGAGTATGAAATTGAATCTTAACAAAACTCAAAGTAGGATTGTAAGTAGACCAAGGACTATGGCTTCTCAACATCCGGATCTCAGCATTGATAATGTTTCTTTAACTTTGTATGACTCTTTTAAAGTTAGGATTGATTCTTGACATCAAATTTAATTTTAAGAAACACATTAGGTCTGTGTCTTCTTCAATTGCACAAATTGACTTATTGAGAGTCTTTTAAGATTTTTGGTGATTAATTTATTCTGAAAAAGTGTTTTCATTTTTTCATTCTACCTTGTTTAGAGTATTGTTCTCCTGTCCGGCCTTCCGCTGCTGATTTTTATCTTAATTTGTTGGACAGGAACTTACGGTCTATTAAATTTCTTATTCCTGATCTAGATATAAATCTTTGGCACCGTCGTTCACTTAGTTCATTATGCATATTCCATAAGATTTTTCATAATTCTGACCATCTTTTACATTCAGATCTTCCTGGACAGTTCCATCCTGTTCGTAATACTAGGCATTCAGTTAAGTTAATTCTAATAGCCAGGTCTTCTGCATCATGAGGCTCAACAGTATTGTAGGAGTTTTATTCCAGCTGTGGCCAAGTTGTGAAATGATCTTCCTAATCGGGTGGTTGAATCAGTAGAACTTCAAAAGTTCAAACTTGCAGCAAATTTTTTTTATGTTAACCAGGCTGACATAAGTCTTTTTATAGTTTATATATAACATATCTGTTTTGATGTTACTGTTTTTAGAATAATTTGTTGTTAATTTTTCCTCATTGCTTATTTATTTCCTTATTTCCTTTCCTCACTGAGCTATTTTTCCCTGTTGGAGCCCTGTTCGTACGGTCATAAACCTCATAAAAACTCATAAACTCCCATCAACTCTCACTGGATACACAGACTTTTTATAAAATATATTTACTTACAGAATTATATTGCATAAACCTGTTATAAATGAATAATATCTTATACGTGTTTTCAACAATAAAAAAAATAATTTAGGATTTCAAAGCTCTTTTGAATAAATTAACCTTGGGTAAAAAAAAATGGTACTTTTAATTTTGGTTTTTCCGTGTGGTATGTTATTATTATTATTATTATTATTATTATTATTATTATTATTATTATTATTACTAGCCAAGCTACAACTCTAGTTGGAAAAGCATCTTGCTTTTCCAACAAGGGTTGCAGCTTGGTTAATAATAATAATAATAATAATAATAATAATAATAATAATAATAATAATAATAATAATAACATACCACAAAAAAAGCGAAATTAAAAGTACTATTTTCTTAAAAAATATCGATTTATTCAAAAGAGCTTTGAAACCTTAAATGAATTTTCTTTATTATTGAGAACACGTATAAGGTATTATTCATTTATAACATGTTCAGACAATATAATTCTGTAAGTAAATATATTTCATAAAAAGTCTGTGTATCCAGTGGGAGTTTATGAGATTTAATCTGTTTTTATGAGGTTTATAATCGTTCGAATAATACGCGTCAAACCCGACTGAATAACGCAGTTTGGACCGAGTTCTATAGAACAGGGTCTATGGTGTAAAGTCCTTGCTATGGAATGCAAGGTCTTGTACGAGACTACGGGGGTAGGACCTTTGGGGGTACTAGATATACTGTACATTAGAATGCTCTGTTATCTGTGTATATATTGTATATTGTGTGTTAAAAAATAGTTGTCATTTATGTTTTTCAAGCGCTTAAATTTCTTCGTTAAGTTTTGAAAACAAACAGAATTATGTCTCTATAGACCTTAGTTTGGACTTTCTTATCATTATTGGTCGTCGAGTATTGCTTATATTATATATCCATTATTTCTTTTAGTTATGTTTAAACAAGTATGAAAATACACACACACACACGCACAGAAGAAAAAAAGCTAAAGCACGTGGCGCACTGTCGGCATTATTGAAGGGTCTTTTCATCGTCCCTTTAGCCCGTAGCTGTACCCACTTTTAAGCCTTCTACGCGCATTCGTTCCCTGACTCTTCAGTCTTTCTGTTTAAGCTTTTTTTAAATTTACTCCTTTCTTCTTAGTGCAACTTCGAGTCCCCTCCTCCCACAAATGTCACTTGTTGGCGAATGGCTCCCCCGTCCCCAGCGCTGAACAATAAGGCCAAGTTTCTAACGATGAATAAATAATCCCTAAAAGTGACATCATTTTCTTATTGGTGTTCGTTGGCAGAATGAGGATCTTATTATGAAAGGGTCAAAGATATTTCTTATGCATTTTTACATGTGAAGGTTTTTGAATGTTCATTGCAATGCAATGAATGAGATCAGACACAAGTGAAAAAGACAATGCTGTCAACATAATATTGAACAAAGTCGTCCTTTCAGTACCCCGATATTAATTAGTTTGTTCGCATTTCATTAGACTTCCTCAACTTTCTGAAAGGAAAAATCTTCGATCTTAAGTGCTTTACATAATAGTTATGTTTAATTAGAAAATATTTTAGGGGATATATTTATTCTCAAGAAAATCGGTCTTTAATGATTATGCTTCGAAATGGATTTATAATAATCTTGATTAAGAATTTTTGAATATTGAAGTAAAACCATTTAGCGCTGTGAAAATGACACATACGAGGTCAATTTAAGAGATGATAAAAACAAGTTATGGAGGCAAAGGAAATAAAAACCAAAGCTCCCGGAGAGATATAGTGCCACCAGTGCACCTCCAGCGATACACAGTATGCAGGCTACTACTCACGGTTCTTTTCTTCCACTTTGCTGCACATCATAGCTTATACTTCATGGTGTAACGGGGCGGGGGGGGGGGGGGGTTCTCCCAATTACTTTTGGCTCTGAATGGCCTCCCAGGCCCCAGTTTTGGATCTTATGGCCCAAATTCATAAATGCAATCCAAAATGAAAAGCGTTGGTTTAAAATGAACGTATTCATTGTGACATTCTTTATACTTTATAAATGGAGAGAAAAACATGTATTTGACGTTGCTGAAGAGAAAAAAAAATTAATTTCATTTCATATTTTTTTTTCTGGAATTGACCGATGGGTAACGGTATACGAAAGGGAAGTCGGATTCTTAATAACTAATGTCGCGACCCGTCAAAATAACGGCTAAATATTTAGATAGATATGCACACACGCACTCCACCCATCTCACTATGTGTGTCTGTATATATATATATATATAATATATATATATATATGTATATATATATATATATATATATATATATATATATATATATATATATAGCCAGACACTTAAGGGAGATGAGAAATACAGTCTAGCAATTACTCATCTCCCATTAGTGTCTGGGTATATATATATATATATATATATATATATATGTGTGTGTGTGTATATATATATATACACACACATATATACACACACACACACACACACATATATATATATATATATATATATATATATATATATATATATATATATATATATATATATATATATATATATACACACACAGCGAGACACTAATGGGAGATGAGTAATTTCTAGACTGTATTTCTCATCTCCCCTAAGTGTCTGGCTATATATATATATATATATTATATATATATATATATATATATATATATATATATTATATATATATATATATATATATATATATCCAGAAACTACCTCTTTATTATATAGGGGAGTGAGAAATTGCTAGACTCTTAACTTAATATCCACAGAAAAAAGGGGCCGAAAATCTTCAAGGATTAAATTATTTATTTCAACGTTACCGAAGAATTCAAAGCCAAAAAAAAAAAACCCGTTGAAATAACGAGGAACTAACTTCTGATAAAAAAAAAAAAATTAGTTCTCCCAGAATAGAAAAAAGAACTCTCGTGTTCCTCCACGGTGGCAATTATATATTTACTGCCACAACTCGCTCTTCTGATAAGAGAATTCCAGCAGCGCAGTGTAAATCTTCCCGTGACAGCCAGTCCATACCTAGCTCAGCGCAAGGTCTATAGAATACGAGGTCTTCTCACTCGCAGATTAGTGAGGATATGGGGGTTGGGCGGAGATAATCCTTGACGTCAGCATAGCCAATGCGTCCGAGTCTCCATTATCAACATTCATACAATTACAGGATTTTTTGTTAATTTCTTTGTAATGATAACAAATTAAGGACCACTTTATTATCATAGGAAAATAAAAGCACTCTCAGTGGAAACAGTTCTGTATTTTGTGCATAAAAAATTAATCTAATTACATTTATTTACAAGAATAAAGGAATAATATGTAAAAATCTTAATTTTCACATTTTCACCACTTCCATGATAAACATGGTTATGCTCGTCGTAAATCTTTCGTCTTACAAGTGAATAATTAAGAAACCAACTTCAGGATTTTACTTACAACTCGTACAGCAAAATCTTGTAGATAAACATCCCGAAATGACAGTATCAATGAGGAGGTCACGGACGCAGACTAATGATACCCACAATCAATACACATGTCTGTGTCCAGATTGCCCGGAACTAAAAGTCAGAGCCACCACGCACAATCCACAGAGAACAGGATTACTTTGCTTTTTTCTGGTAGTTTTCAATGGCAGAGGTTTTTATGATTGCTTTTTACATGATCACAAAGGGTATTTCGCTTTAAACTGTTGTTCACGCTGACAGCAATTTCGTTCTCTCTCTCTCTCTCTCTCTCTCTCTCTCTCTCTCTCTCTCTCTCTCTCTCTCTCTCTTTCTGGCGACTGGCATCATGGTGTCGTAAACAGCTGACATTTGCCCGATCCCGCAAGTCATGTGACTGAAAGTGATTATCGCCAGTCTTACCTGTTACATGATTGCAGCCTTAAATCCCAAAATGTTTGACGAGAGAGAGAGAGAGAGAGAGAGAGAGAGAGAGAGAGAGAGAGAGAGAGAGAGAGAGAGAGAGAGAGAGAGAGAGAGAATGGCATTACGTTGCAGAGTGTTGCATATAGAAACCTCGAATATGTCTAAGACTTGTAAGTCCTTAATTTACCTCACTAATCAAAAACAGAACTACCCAGGTTCCTCAAATAGTTTTGCCGGTTTTTACCAAATAATTCAGTTAAAAATATATTAACATACAAAATAATAAGTTTAATTTCTCAAGATTATATATATCTTGGAGTATTACAAAATTTATGTATAAAATTTCTAAATTAACTAAGTATTAAAATAATTCAAGAAAGTTACTTAATTGAACACAAGTATTTAAAAAAAAGCTAATATATATTTTCATGATAAAGTTAGATAATATATCTACATGTATATATATATATATATATATATATATATATATATATATATACACATATATATATATATATAATATATATATATATGTATATATATATATATATATATATATATATAAATATATATATATATATATATATATATATATATATATATATATATATAGAGAGAGAGAGAGAGAGAGAGAGAGAGAGAGAGAGAGAGAGAGAGAGAGAGAGAGAGAGAGAGAGAGAGACTCCTACTGACTTTTGAGGGCTCCGAAATTAACTAGACTGTTTCTAATACAACTATAAAACAGGATGCTATAAGCCCAAGGGCTCCAACAGGGAAAAATAGCTCAGTGAGGAAAGCATATAAGGAAATAAATAAACTATATGAGAAATAATGAATAGTTGAAATAAGAGATTCTAAGAATAGTAACAACATTAAATCATATCTTTCATATATAAACTATAAAAAGAGTCTTATGTCATCCTGCTCGACATGAAAACATTTGCAGCAAGTTTGAACTTTTGAAGTTCCACCGATTCAACTACCCTATTAGGAAGATATGGAGTTTATATACCCTCCTCTTCGTAACACTAGGTATGCTGTTAATTCTAAGTCATGCCTTCTTCATCACAATGCTCAATACTACAAAATATTCTAGAAGTTTTATTCCAGCTGTGACCAAGTTGTGGAATGATCTTCGTACAAGGGTAATTGAATCGATGGATCTTCAAAAGTTCAAACCTGCAGCTTTTGTTTTTATGTCCTCCTCCTCCTCCTCCTCCTCTTCCTCCTCCTCCTCTTTCTCCTCTTCCTCCACCTCCTCCTCCTCCTCCTCCTCCTCCTCCTCCTCCTCCTCCTCCTCCACCTCCTCCTCCTCCTCCTACTACTACTATTACGAAGGTTATATGAGAGAGCCTGTTTTCTGGAAAGAGAGCACATTATTTTGGTATGCAAAGGGTCGCAGGCAGATTCCATTAAACCTTAATGAAAGGGCTGATTGAAAAAAAAAAAAATGTAGTCAAAACGACCCATGTTTCGGCCATCCCTCCCAGGCATTCATTATATCCCTATCTTAATTAACGCACTCTTTATATCCCTTTCCTAATTACTGTAGCATCCATAACCTTATGAAAAGAGAAATGGGTTAATTTATGGAGTAAGTTCACTTGAGGTATAATGAGGTTCCATAACAGTATGTAGTGTATCAAATATATTATTATGAGATTTAAATTTATTTTTCTTATTGAAAAAGTTCGGGTTAATCATTTATTCGGAGTATATTAACTAAGTAGAAAGTCTCTTATAATGTTGTCTTCATTGCATTATGTATATGAGACATACATTGATCAATATGAGTCTCAAACCAATTTTAACATTTACCAGTAAGAAATAAAATATATTTTATTTCCATTTAATAAAAATAATAGCGATAATAATAATAATAATAATAATAATAATAATTAATAATAATAATAATAATAATAATAATAAGAAGAAGAAGAATAAGAAGAAGAAGAAGAAGAAAAAGAATAAGAAGAAGAAGAAGAAGTGTTCTTAATTTGTATTTGTATTTCACTCTCTCTCTAGACACGATCGATACCTGGCTTTCCTTAACTCGATCTTCCCTTTGGCTTTCTCAGATGAAGTTTCTCCGTTATAAGGACGAGTCTCAAGACTCTATCGATTACTTTCCTCTTTGATTCTGTGGCCGTCAGCTATTGCGTTATTTCTCTAAGGAGTTTTATCTTTCTAAGGAATATTTACATATGCATTAATTTTCTCTCTCTCTCTCTCTCTCTCTCTCTCTCTCTCTCTCTCTCTCTCTCTCTCTCTCTCTCTCTCTCTCTCTCTCTCAAATTCATGATCCACTTTTTTTATATCTTTGAACTATAATCTCTCACTCTCTTACTATATTTCGTTCATATTACAAGGAATGTTTTAGTTTACTAATACAGATGGAGGAACTTCATTTGGTCGCAGTAACCTATAGGTTTAACTGCTGAGTCATCAGCAGCCATTGCCTGGCCCTTCTTGGTTCTAGCTTGGGTGGAGAGAGGGCTTGGACGCCGATCATATGTATATATGGTCAGTCTCTAGGGCATTGTCATGCTTGATAGGACAATGTCAATGTCTCTTGCCTCTGTCATTCATGAGAGGCCTTTAAAAATTTGATGTATTAGATTTCAAACGCTATATTTCATCAAGGGAGTATTTTGTTTCATGTTGAGCAAAGTGAGTTTGACAACCTAATGTTCTTATCTAGTCCAGGTTCGAAGGAAAGGAAAAAAGTCAAAAATTAATATTAAACTCAAAGAAGGTGATAGATGGAGGGAAGATGATAAGAGAAATTAGGATGCTAACATTAAAAACGAATAAATCTGTTTTACTAAAACTGTTTTGGTTTTGATGATCTTCTCTATGAGTAACTGATGAGAATGTCGCAAGGCCTTGTGCTTGGCGCTGTTTAAAATAATGTCTTATTTAAACTCAACTGGGCCCACAAGACACTAGAAGAGTAGGAATACCCAGGCCTACATGGCTGAGGGCTATGAAGCGTGAAGTAGGAGATGATGAATGGAGAAGTATTGAATTAAAACCTCAAGCTAGAGACGACTAGCAAAATCTAACCGAAGCCCTTTGCCTCAATGGACGTAGGGGGAGATGATGATGACGATGAAATTTTATATTTAATGAATATGGAAAATCTTGATTGCATCGATGTATTTGAATTAAAAGTGCCACTAGACGAACAAAGCTGATTTTTTCGACGCTTCCTTTAGAGATTTCTTTTTATCAGGATTTGCTGAGTTGGCGGAAATGAAAAGGAATTTCAGCCCCTCTGTAACAGAACGAAAGTAATACAACAAGGATGTTTGTTTGGCGGTAGTAAACAAGATGTGACAATCTTCCCACTCTTATTGTTTGTGAGAGAGAGAGAGAGAGAGAGAGAGAGAGAGAGAGAGAGAGAGAGAGAGAGAGAGAGATTTCACAATAGCTTTCTCAGGCTTTGTTTTTTACCAACAAGTAGTATTTAAAAACAAATGTTCAAATAACAATAAGACAAAATACTTCTTTATACATTAATTTCACAACTTTCCTTCAAAATGTAGATCTTATTCCATGTATTACATTGAAACTCTAAGATTATTCTTCTAATATTATCATATATACTTTGTCGGTGTTATCCCTATCACGGCAGAGAGAGAGAGAGAGAGAGAGAGAGAGAGAGAGAGAGAGAGAGAGTTTGTGTATGTGTGTATGAGCATTATTCCAACAAAAATAGCGCATGTATGGATGTGTATGACCAGATAATAAGAACAGAAAACAAATTTTGTAAAACCATTTTATGTTAGAATAAGTCAAATGTTGATAAATTATATTTTCTGATTTTTATTTATGCTTTCTTAAGATCAAAAGGATTGTTAACATCACTTCGGTTTACGAAAAAATCAAAAGAAATAAATAGCAGACAAGAAAAAGAAAGTAGAGGTATGGAGGAGGAATTTGATACCCTTCCATTTCGGCCTTGTTATGCATAACAACATCCTTTGGTTTTACGAAAAGGTAGAAGAAATATCACCCAAGTAAAAGGAAAAAAAAAAGTAGTTATCGAGTTTGCTTTATAATATTTCCATTTTCATCCTTTAAAGCAAATATCGGTTTGTGCCCTGTGTAGAGTTTTCTTGTCATTAATTTGATGATTCATCCTCTACTTAGTGTTTCTCCAATTACGATTTGATTGTGTTTACAAATGTCTTGGGTTTTTTCACTTTGTTTATTGTTTTGGAAGGAAGTTTATACCTTTCAGTTTCAGTCTTGCAATCCATAACAGCTCCCTTAGAGGTGTCGCCATGTTTCCAGAATGGACCCTTAGAGGTGTCGCCATGCTTCCAGAATGGGAAGAAGAAGAAGAAAGGAAACCATATATGGATGAGATGACTCTTTCCGTTCCCACAGGAAACTGGGATATACATTGCTTACATGGCGAAGGAGTCTGAAGAGTGATCTCGACCAGACTCGATTGCTCTCCTGAGGATTTTATCTACCTTCACAAAAAAACTTTTCTTTATATATCTATCTATCTATCTACCTTTCTATCTATCTATCTTCTATCTATCTATCGATATATATATATATATATATATATATATATATATATATATATATATATATATATATATATATATATATATATATATATATATATACAGTGTCCCAATACAATGTATACACAACTTGTTCAATTCATTGATATTAACGTGGAAAACAGATTCTTTTTTTTTTTTAACATTCTCAAAAAAGCCCCATGTATCCTTACTTTTTCCCTGCGGATTGTTCCTCTCCTGTGAATCGGTTTTCCACGTTAATATCAATAAATTGAACAAGTTGTGACAATCCAAAGAGTGTATACATTATTTTGGGACACTGTACATATATATATATATATATATATATATATATATATACACACATTAAATATATATATATATATATATATATATATATATATATATATATATGTATATCGATAGATATATATATATATATATATATATATATATATGTGTGTGTGTATATATATACACACATATACATATATATACACATTATATATACATATATATATATATGTATATATATATGTATATGTATATGTATATATATACATATATATATATATATATATATATATATATATATATATATATATATATATATATATATATATATATATATAAACTGATGCTCCAGTGACTTACCAATTTCTTGGGTCGGGGCTCGATTCCTTGGCCGACCAGAAGCTATTATCATAAATATTAATTTTCCCTTGGTATGGCTTATATAAATATATATGAATAAAATAAAGCATAAATGTGCAAAATTATCATAAATATTATATATATATATATATATATTTATATATATATTATATATATATATGTATGTGTATGTATATATATATATATATATATATATATATATATATATATATATATATATATATATATATATATATATATATATAGCTATCAGCAATAGTTATCGGGTCCTACTCTGGTTACGACTCTTTTTTTTTTTCCTTTGCCTAAACACACCAAATAGTCTGACCTATCCTTTACAGTTTACACATTCTCCTGTGTCCTCTTTTACCTGAAAAGACTATAATAACAAAAAAATTCTTCTTCACTCAAGGGGTTAACTACTGCATTGTGATTGCTCAGTGACTACTTTCCACATGATAAGGGTAGAATGGAATTTTTATACTTGGTAAGCAGCTCTTTTAGGAGAAGGCCATTCAAAATTAAACCATGGTTCTCTATTCTAGGGTAGTACCATAGCCCCTGTACCGTGGTTTGCCACTGTCTTGGATTAGGGTACACTCATGCACACTATTCTATGTTTTCTTATTTCATTTCCTCATTTGACTATTTTCCGTGTTGGAGCCCTTGGCCTAATATTATCCTGCTTTTCCAATTAGAGTTGCATCTTAGCTATTTAAACAATGATTATCATCATTTTCATACTAAAAGAAAGCTGAGTTTTTTCTTATGTTTTATTCTTCTAACAAGTCGTACAAACCATCTAAGACTAGGTTCTGACTGACCAGCTTCTAAACGGAAAAGGGCAAGAAATATTATTCTTATATGGTACAGTTAGAATCAAAAGAACGCCGACACTCGGGGGAAATTTTTCGTCAGATGTCTCTATTGTTCCCATGACAAAACAGACAAGGTGTTGCTCTTCTTACTACTTCTATGAAATGGGCAGAACCTTCAGAAATCTTACCGAACCAAAGACAGTAAAGGGCTGTCTTTGTTAGCAAAAGCATACTAAAGTTACAAATCGAGTTGCCATATTACAATTCTTTATTATCATTTGACGTCTCAAATATCCACTGCAAATACAAACCACACACATATCATATATATATATATATATATATATATATATATATATATATATATATATATATATATATATATATATATATATATACATATATACACTGTATATATATATATATATATGTGTGTGTGTGTGTGTGTGTGTGTGTAATACCAATTTTCGTGCCAGTTTCTCGGACCAGGGTTCGATTCCGCGGCCGACCAGAAGCTATTATCTCTTGAGTTAATTCCCCCTTGGTTCTCTGATCCCGAGGTATAGAGAGAATCCAGATATTAAGGGAGTATAATATATGCCTTACATAAATATGGAAAGTACGTCTAAATGTGCAAAATTTATCAATATATATATATATATATATATATATATATATATATATATGTGTGTGTGTGTGTGTGTGTGTGTGTGTGTGTGTGTGTGTGTGTGTGTGTAGAAATCACAAAAGCTAACACGTGATGAGCATAAAATAATCAAGTATTATAGCCACGAAAGGAAAAATGAAAACAAACTCAGTTCTCCTTTTGTGACTATAATATATATATATATATATATATATATATATATTATATATACACATAAATATACATATATATACATACATATACATGTATATATATTTATATATATATATATATATATATATATATATATATATATATATATATAATTTGATAACTTGAAGAAAATAGCAGACAACTTAAGAGCTAAGAAATCAGTGGTCTTTATAAAAAACGAAGGAAAAATATCATTTGGGTCTACACCTCCATAATCATCAACATCCATGAAGAGTGTTAATTCCATATGACTTAAATGCTAAACTAGTTAGTTTAGCCTCAGAAAAACAGGAATGAGGAAGATCTGTTTTCTCAATACTGTACTTACTGTCTGTTATGGTCAGCTATATCGAAACGTAATTATACAAAATTCCCTTTAATGTTTTATTCCCCCGTAAATTAATTTATCATAGAAATTAGCAAAACAGTAACAGGTAAGAAAGTAATACCCAGCAAACACACACAAGCACACAAACACACGCACACACATATATATGTATATATTTACAGTATATATATATATATATATATATATATATATATATATATATATATATGTGTGTGTGTGTATATATATATATATATATATATATATATATATATATATATATATATATATATATATATATATATATATACACGTGTGTGCGCGTGTGAAGGTACCCCGTTCCTATTCTTCCCGTAAGCTAACTTTCGTTTTGACGTCCCGATTGCGTATCAATTTTTTAGGGGTCCTGAAGAAGGGCAACAAACTCTTTCCTCAGAGTATTCGTTTGACCAGTTCCTCTCCTGCCGTTGCGTTTCTTGGTCGAATGTCTTTTGATGAACATCTTGAAGGTGTTTCATGACGACGGACCCCAATTGAACCATTGATCCCTTTGCAATTAAAATATCCTTTTTATAACGACCGTAAGAGGTCTCGTGTCTCAAATTGCCTCTCCTGATAATGATGATTTAGATTGACCAGCCTATATACAAGGCGGACCACGGGCCCTTGTGTTGGCAGCCCATAAGGGGAACGGAGCGTTGGTTGTATCTTTTAAAAGCTGTTACTTGTGTTGGATGACATGAACACTGATGACAGACAGATGATAATGAGTCCGACACAAAATGACGACCGAAGCTGGAGCCCGAAGTTCAAATCCGGGGCGCAGTAAACCAAAAATCTCCGATCCCAAACCCGTTTCTTCGTCGGTCCTAGATAATTATTTTTCTTATAAGAACGTGCTAACAGAAAGACGTCCAATTGGAGTGTCTCTCCTTAGAAGTTCTTCCTTTTAGAGGAAAAAAAATTAGTTCAGATTGAAGAATTTTAGCTTTCTCTGGTCCTTCAATATTCTCTACTTTTGTGCAGTTTCCGCCTTATTCTGCACAATCTTTATTTTTGGATCTTCAACATTATGGACTATACTTCCTCATTTCAAATCCGCAAAATCGTAAAGTGATCAACAAATAATAACTAGTTCTCCTTTTCGGATTCTTTACTTCTCTCCCGTTCTCCTTTCTGTCTCCCTCTTCTTCCTGTATTTTCTGTCTGAATCCTTTCAAATAAATCTATTATTAGTTTTGAAGATTCTTGTTTAGCTTTTCATAACTGCCTTCCTGATTCCACTTGTTGATTCCTTTTAGACGATGTATTTTGGTTTTCGTCCAAAGTCGCAGACTCAATAATTCTGTTAACTTTCACCAAAGCATTTTCTGCATCACCCAAATCTTGTTTCCTTTTTCATGTCCTCAGAGGCAAGTCGGTGATAAAATCTTGCAAATTTGGGTTGATCAATAAAATGATTAAAACCATCTTTTAACCTTTTCTAACATTCCTGCTCAAGACGAATGACAATTTTAATCCGATTTAGAAATGCACCGGTATTCCACATTTCTCCTATCAAAGAGACTAAGAATCTTTTGGAGCTCTGATAGGAAAGCATTCAACTTACCTATTGATGAAGAAAAACAAATTGGAGTCAACAACGAGTTGGGAGAATTTTGAAGACTTTCTGATTTTGTCCTTCAATATTCTCTACTTCTGTGCAGTTTCCGCCTTATTCTGCACAACCTTTATTTTTGGATCTTCAACATTATGGGCTATACTTACTCATTTCAAATCCGCACAATCGTAAAGTGATCAACTAACAATAACTAATTCTCCTTTTCGGATACTTTATTTCTTCTCTCCCGCTCTCTTTCCTGTCTCCCTCTTCCTGGATTTTCTGTCCGAATCCTTTCAAATAAATCAGTTATTAGTCTTCAAGATTCTTGTTTTGCTTTTCATGACTGCCTTCCTGATTCCCCTTGTCGTTGATCCCTTTCTTCTTAGAAGAAAGAAGTCTTCAAAACAAGAATATTGAAGACTTCTTCTTTCTCTCCATGAGGAAGAAGAAGTCTTCAAAACCAGAATCTTGAAGACTTCTTCTTCCTCATGGAGAGAAAGAAGAAATCTTCAAGATTCTTGTTTTGCTTTTCATGACTGCCTTCCTGATTCCACTTGTCGTTGATCCCTTTCTTCTGAGAATAAAGAAGTCTTCAAAACAAGAATCTTGAAGACTTCTTCTTTCTCTCCATGAGGAAGAAGAAGTCTTCAAAACCAGAATCTTGAAGACTTCTCCTTTCTCTCCATGAGGAAGAAGTCTTCAAAACCAGAATCTTGAAGACTTTTTCTTCCTCATGGAGAAAAAGAAGAAGTCTTCAAGATTCTTGTTTTGCTTTTCATGAATGTCTTCCTGTTTCCACCCTTCATGTTTTTTTAAAAATAACCTAGATACAGGAACTCTCTATTGTTGGCTGGGCGGGGCTCCCCACTCCCTGCTAGCCCCGAGGGCCTCCCCCTTCCCACTGGCAGGGCGGGGCTCCCCCCTTCTTGCTGGCAGGGCAGGCCCCCCCCCCTTCCTGCTGGCAGGGCGGGGCTCCCCCCTTCCTGCTGGCAGAGCGGGGCTCCACCCTTCCCGCTGGCAGGGCGGGGCTCCCTCCTTCCCGCTGCCCGGGCGGGGCTCCCCCCTTCCCGCTGGCAGGGCAGGGCGGGCCTTCCCCCTTCCCGCTGGCAGGGCTGGGCTCCCCCCTTCCCGCTGGCTGGGCGGGGCTCCCCCCTTCTCGCTGGCAGGGCGGGGCTCCCCCCTTTCCGCTGGCAGGGCAGGGCTCCCTCCTTCCCGCTGGCCGGGCGGGGTTCCCCCCTTCCCGCTGGCAGGGCGGGGCTCCTCCCTTCCCGCTGGTAGGGTGGGGCTCCTCCCTTCCCGCTGGCAGGGCGGGGCTCCGCCCTTCCCGCTGGCAGGGCGGGGCTCACCCCTTCCCGCTGGCAAATCAACTATAAAGATGTAGCGCAACTGATTATCGGTAACGAGATTATATCAGCTTAGTTAGAAATAAAGTTTGTAACTTTAACACTGAAATGGATAACGCAGAGTCAAGCTACCAACTTATAAAGAGTTCATCTGTAACATAACTTGTATGGAATGAACATCTTGGCCCAACCCCAATCTTCTTTGACTCAATATTCTCTCCCTCTCTCACTCCTTTTCGCTCTCACCCCTTCTCAGTCTCACCCCTTCTCGCTATCACCACCCTCGAACTCTTTTACCCCTTCTCACTTCTTCACCAATCTCTCTCTCTCTCTCTCTCTCTCTCTCTCTCTCTCTCTCTCTCTCTCTCTCTCTCTCCATAATAAATGATAAAAGATAGCGTCGAGTTTATATCGCCCACTAACATAAAACTAAATTTCAAAATAAATATCATCTTGAGAAACATTACAAGTTCCATTCTCTCGAAACATGATGTTCGTGAAGTGAATCTTTATCTCACTAAGAGTTGGAATTGTTGAAAGACAAACAGGCAAGAATGGAAATAATAATGTGATTTCTGGATGGGTTACAAGGTTTCGGTAGGTTTGGAAAAATGGATAAATTTCAGGAATACAGAAGGTAAGAAGAACTAATTACGTGGGTTACGCCCTGTCTGTTTAATAAATCCAAAGAAATATTTAGCAATTCCAAATTATAAAAGGGCTCAGTGCACGGGCCAATATTCACCTCGTCAGAACTCTCAAAATTTACATTTTGGTTCAATTATTATTATTATTATTATTATTATTATTATTATTATTATTATTATTATTATTATCATCATCAACTCTGCCAAAGAGGTCATGTTTTCACCTCTATCTATTTCCTTGTTGTTACGATCCCGTAATAGTTTGTAAGAAATAATTCTTTCCAAAACTACTGTTTTGGGTTATTTCATATTCTTCAGATACCATAGTTCCCTAATCATATGTCAATATTACTGTTACAGCAGGTGATGTTGGAGGCGTGAGGTGTACTTCAGGCGGGACACGGAACTCTGCAGTAGACGAGAGTGGACGTTTGAATAGCTGTGCGTTGCGAGTGTGATTATGGCTATACTTCAGTGATCGTTCTGGGTATCGTGCATCGTTGGCTACGAAGGTAGCGAGTTTATTTAGAAAGCGCGCTTTGTGGAAGCCGAATGCTTCAATGGACTTGCACGGTATAGGTTCCCGGACGATATAGTTGATGAGGATTTGCCTCAATGAGGAATTTAGCCCTGTTGACTGTTGGTAGCAACGATGTGTTATGTCCCTCTTGCAGATGTTCCCGTGGGGTGTCCCCCTGATCATTTGGATCAGTATTATTAATTACATAATACTTTCCTCACCTCCGTTTAAGAAACTGTAACTTACAGAATTTCATTAACTATTGTAACTTTCAATTGGATTGTTTGTAACTTTTTTCATTACTTCATTTATACGTTTATGGGTTCTTTTTTGTTAATAATTATTTAAAATTTTTTGGTATGTTTTATTATTCCACTCTAACGTCTCTGCTGAAGATCATTATTATTAAAGCTCAAGCTATATATGTATAAAGTGATAAAAGGTCAATAAATTAAATATGTTATGTGCCGGAATCTGTCGGCAATAAACTTTTAAGTATTTAAGAATTGGTCCGTAACATATTTTTGGCATCCTCAGCGGGATCTTCAGCAGTGTCATTGGGTTGGATTGTGTAATTAATGGTAAAAACATGGAAATTGAAACTAATGACGATGCCGCTCGTTTTCTTAGTAGAGACAATTGGCGTAGTAAATTGTTTACTATTAAAAAGTCGGAACTGCTGGTTGTGTCGGATTATTTAGAGTTGGATTTTACGCTTAGTAGTACTAATGATGACATAAGGAAAGGTATTATAGCGCATCTTGTTCCGGAAGGAGTGGACGTTGACTTCAAGCTTTTGGAATAAGAAATCGACGAAGACTGTGAGGTAGTGAAGCTTCGACTGAAACTGGATTTGAAAAAACTCGAGTTTGAAGATGAACAGAAGCGGCGTGAACATATACTTAGTATGAAGCAGTTAGAAAATGAACAGCAGAAACGTGATCATGAGTTGGAGTTGGCCAGGCTGACGGGTTCCCAATCTCCCATTTCTGGTAATGAAGATTCCCGTATGTTGAAGTACGTACCAAAGTTTGACGAGAGTGACGTCGTAGAATTTTTCATTGCTTTTGAGAAGGTAGCGGCAAATTTCAATTGGAGTGAGGATAGGTGGGCATTCATGGCTCAGACTGCTTTCTCCGGGAAGGCCCTAAAGGCTTGGGCTTCTCTGTCGTTAGAAGATAGTAAAGATTATGCTAAAGTGAAAATAGCCATTTTAAGGATTTATGAGATGGTTCCTGAAGCCTACAGAGTAAAGTTTCGTGACAGTCGAAAATCCTCCAATCAAACTTTCGTGGAGTTTGCTCGTGAAATGGAGAAACATTTTGAAAATTGGTTGAGATCCAGCGATGTCAAGAGTGAGAATGCTAAATTGTGTCAGTTAATGTTATTGGAAAATTTTAAGCACAATTTGCCTAAAGACCTTTGCATTTTCTTAGATGAAAAGAAAATTGACGATTTAGCGAGTGCTGCTCGGTTAGCTGATGGGTATGTGATAACACATAATAGTTATTCTAAGCCTGCTGCTAAAGGTAAATATAATACTTGTGAAACTGTTAAATTGCCTACAGGGGTTAACGTAACTGCTAATGATGGTAATCAATTTAAGAGTAGTCCTACTTCCCCCCAAAAGCATTTAAAAACTAAGTACCAGGGCAGGGTAACTTGCTTTTGTTGTGGTAAAAATGGGCATATAGCTACTAAGTGTCCTAAAAGGGATTCTGCCATGCTCGTTAATAATAAACAGGTAGTGGATGACGACTTTAAGTGGTTTAAATCTCAAGGTAAAATCAGCACACTTGAAAGTTGGCAAGAGTGTCATAATGTCAATGTACTTAGAGATACAGGGTCTTCTCAATCTTTAATTCTACGGAAAGCCATTCCAGTGGGCAGTAAGTGGTTGAATGAGCATAAGCTTATTAAAGGTGTTGGAAACGAGTGGATATCTTGCCCGGTAGTTGAACTGTATTTTTTTTCAGACATTGTTGCCAGGGAGGCTAAGTTTGCGGTTGTTGATACTCTCCCCATACCTGAGGTTGATGTTGTTTTGGCAAATGATCTTGCTCAAGGTAAAGTAAGTTGTAATCCGACAGTTTTCGCCAATCCACAGGTGTTAGTACCTAAACCTGAAACTGTGCTTGTGACAACTAGGTCAGGCAAAAGTACCGATTTTGAAGTTGAGCATCCTGATTTGGAGAGTTTGTTTAATGCAGATTCATTAGATCACGTAAGTAACAATAAATCTATTTGCTCTGAAGAAGTAATGAATTGGAATAGAGATGACTTAGTAAAGGTTCAAAATGAAGACATTGAGATTAAAAATATTAAAATTAAGTTGAAAGAGGGTAAAGGAGTAGATTATGAAGTGGATAATGAAGTTCTCTATAAAGTAATTGTTCCTATCCGGAAACGAGAGGGAAATCTGTTGAAGCATAGGGTAATTGTTGTACCTTCTAAATTCAGAAATGGTATATTAAGAAAAGCTCATGATGATTTGTTTGCTGGTCACTTAGGTATTACTAAAACCTTTGATAGGGTTAGGAAAAATTTCTATTGGAAAGGTCTGAAAAGAGATGTCGAGAAATATTGTAAGACGTGTCACCAGTGCCAAATTTCTGGTAAGCCTAATATGGTAATTCCTAAGGCTCCCCTTTCTCCCATTCCTTCTTTAGGAAAACCCTTCGAGCATGTAGTCATTGATGTTGTGGGTCCCTTACCTCGTTCGAAAGTAGGGTCTGAGTACGTATTAACTATCATAGACAGGTTAACCAGATATCCCGAGGCTATCCCTCTTAAGTCCCAGAAAGCTAGGGTCATTGCCAAACATTTGATCACTTATTTTTCTAGGTTTGGTCTTCCTAAAACCATCCAGTCTGATCGTGGAACTAATTTTTTATCTAAACTATTGCTGCAGCAGTTTAAGAATTTTGGAATTGAACATAAACCTTCTACTCCATACCATCCGGAGTCACAGGGAATTGTAGAAAGATTCCACCAAACTTTGAAGGCAATGATTCGGAAGATGTGCAATGAAAAGGTTGGTTTGTGGGAAGAATATCTTCCTTATTTGTTGTTTGCAGTACGGTCTATACCTAATGAGTCGACAAATTTTGCTCCATTCAACTTGGTGTTTGCTCATAAAGTAAGAGGTCCATTAGACTTGTTAAGAGAAGTTTGGGAAGGTAATGGGCCGAGCGAAGTGAATATTGCTGATTTAATTAATGATGGTAAGGGCAAGCTTTACGAAATGTGGGAAATAGCAAAGAGTAATTTACTGAAGAGTCAAAGTAAGATGAAGTCTTTGTATGATTTAAAATCTAAGGAAAGGGTCTTTGTTCCTGGAGATAAAGTACTGGTTTTGTCACAGGGTGTAAGGGGTTCGTTACAGAATAAGTTTTTGGGACCCTTTGAAGTTCTAAGCAAAGTGAATGATTTGAATTACATTATTAAGCTTCCTGATCGTAATTTGCAATGTCATATTAACATGTTAAAAAAGTACTTTGAGCGAGAGAAAGCAGTGGTTTTGTCTGTTTCAGAGGAGGTTAATTCGAAATGTGTAACTTCGGAGAAAGAATTTGCTTGGCCGGGTAATAATTCTGTTTTGTTACCTAATGTGTGTAGAAGTCCTATCCTGAGTACTAACCCAATTAATGGATTACTGAAAGTGTTAATGAAGTTTCCCGAGACTGTCAGAGATACACCAGGTAGGACCACTTTAGTACAGCACGATGTTGAATTAGAGAGTGAAACGCCAATTAAGCAAGCCCCTTATCGCTTAAATCCTGTTAAGAAAGAATTTGTTGAAAAGGAAATAAACTATTTGCTAACTAATAATTTAATTACACCCAGCAGCAGTTCGTGGAGCTCACCAGTTGTAGTTGTTGCAAAGGAGAATGGACAAAGTCGATTATGCATAGATTATCGCAAGGTCAACAAAGCAACAAAGGCAGATTCTTTTCCTATTCCACGTGTTGACGATTGCATTGATAAGGTAGGAAATTCAAAGTTCATTACGAAAATTGATCTCCTAAAAGGATATTACCAGGTCCCTTTGAGTAATCGAGCAAAAGAGGTATCGGCGTTTGTGACAGCTGATGGTTTGTATCAATTCGAAGTGATGCCCTTTGGCATGCGGAACGCCGCTGCCACTTTTCAACGATTAATGGCCATGGTTACTCGGGGAATAAAAAATTGTGTTGTTTATATTGATGATATCATCGTTTATTCTAGTGACTTTGAAACCCATCTGGTGATTTTGGAGGAATTGTTAACTGCTCTGTCCAATTCTGGTTTGGTGATTAATCTCAGTAAGTCTGTCTTTTGTGAAGCTACTGTAACCTTTTTGGGTCATGTAGTTGGGAAAGGTGAAGTACTTCCTAAAGAGGTTAATGTTGCAAAGATTAAAGAATTCTGTGTACCTTCATCAAAGAGAAAATTGCAGAGATTCTTAGGAATGGCTGGTTACTACAGCCGTTTCGTTGCTAATTATTCAGATGTTGTTGCACCTTTAACCAACTTGTTGAGAAAGCATTCCAAATTTGTGTGGGATGACAAATGTAAAGAGTCATTTGAAATAGTTAAATGTGTATTGACTTCTAGTCCCGTTCTCAGGGCACCAAACTTTGAACTTCCTTTTAGCCTTGCGGTAGATGCCTCGGATCAAGGGGTAGGTGCTGTTCTGCTGCAGGTGTGTGAGGATGGAGTAAGTCATCCGATTTCATATTTTTCTAAAAAATTTAATAAGCATCAGGTTAAGTATTCAGTGATAGAAAAAGTGGCTCTTGCTCTTATATTAGCTCTTCTGCATTTCGAAGCATATATTAGTGCTCAGAGTGGTAAAGTTATAGTATATACAGATCACAATCCACTGAAATATATCCAGCAGTTCAATAATAAAAATCGTAGACTTACCCGCTGGGCAATGTTTTTGCAGGATTATAATTTGGAAGTTATTCACATTCCTGGCAAAGATAACAATATACCAGATGCCCTGTCTAGAATGTAATGATGTTATCCCGCATGTTTGCTTTGTATATGTAATTAATCTGCTTGCTTTTCTATTGAGAATTTTGTAAGGTTCCCTATGTTTTGTTTAGTCTGTAGATTGTATACTTTGCTTGACTATTGTAAAGGAATTATTGTGTGCCACTTTGTTTTTCTTTGTGGAGATAAGGTTTCGAAAGAGATCTGCGGGTTATATTGCTACTAAGATTATTTTGCTTGCTAGCATTCACTTTAATAAAATCAATGTGATTTTTTGTTAAGGGTGGGGGTGTTACGATCCCATAATAGTTTGTAAGAAATAATTCTTTCCAAAACTACTGTTTTGGGTTATTTCATATTCTTCAGATACCATAGTTCCCTAATCATATGTCAATATTACTGTTACAGCAGGTGACGTTGGAGGCGTGAGGTGTACTTCAGGCGGGACACGGAACTCTGCAGTAGACGAGAGTGGACGTTTGAATAGCTGTGCGTTGCGAGTGTGATTATGGCTATACTTCAGTGATCGTCCTGGGTATCGTGCATCGTTGGCTACGAAGGTAGCGAGTTTATTTAGAAAGCGCGCTTTGTGGAAGCCGAATGCTTCAATGGACATGCACGGTATAGGTTCCCGGACGATATAGTTGATGAGGATTTGCCTCAATGAGGAAGTTAGCCCTGTTGACTGTTGGTAGCAACGATGTGTTATGTCCCTCTTGCAGATGTTCCCGTGGGGTGTCCCCCTGATCATTTGGATCAGTATTATTATTTACATAATACTTTCCTCACCTCCGTTTAAGAAACTGTAACTTACAGAATTTCATTAACTATTGTAACTTTCAATTGGATTGTTTGTAACTTTTTTCATTACTTCCTTTATACGTTTATGGGTTCTTTTTTTGTTAATAATTATTTAAAATGTTTTGGTATGTTTTATTATTCCACTCTAACGTCTCTGCTGAAGATCATTATTATTAAAGCTCAAGCTATATATGTATAAAGTGATAAAAGGTCAATAAATTGAATATGTTATGTGCCGGAATCTGTCGGCAATAAACTTTTAAGTATTTAAGAATTGGTCCGTAACACTTGTCACCAACCTAACTCAAAAAGTTACGGGCAAATTTTGACTAACGTACTACAAATATATTAAAAACGATGTATTCAGGCCGAATCTCTCTCTCTCTCTCTCTCTCTCTCTCTCTCTCTCTCTCTCTCTCTCTCTCTTTCTGAAAGTCATTTAGGCCGGTATAACTCATGTAGGGTGTTTTTTCTTATCATTATTTTATATTGAACCATATCTGAAAGTACCTTTTCTTTCATCGGTGACTTGAACAAGACTTATGTCGAAATAATCTAATGTAGCTGTTAACGGAAGGAATTGTTTAGCTGCGATACTAAAATAATTTATACATAATTTTGCGGATTCATGATACACACACGCACACACACACACACACACATATATATATATATATATATATATATATATATATATATATATATATATGTGTGTGTGTGTGTGTGTGTGTGCATGTGTATGTGTGTATTCAGTATTTGCAGTGGATATTCGAAATGTCAAGTGATAAAACAGAATGAAGTATGGCAACTCGATTTGTAAAATTTTAATGCTTTCACTAACAAAAACACCTCTTTGCTGTCTTAGATTCACTAAGGTTGAAGAAGGCTCCGCCCATTTCGTAGAAGTAGTAGGAAGAGCAACACCTTGTCTGTTTTGTCATCGGAACAATAGAGACATCTGAAGGAAGATTTCCCCCGAGTGTCGGCGTTCTTTTGAGCTGACTGTACTTAATACAATTAATTCTATTACAGAAAAGTGAATAGAAACGAAATAAGGAGGATCAATAGCAAAAAAAATAATAGAATTATAATATACAAAATAAAGGAAAATTAATTTTGGAACGATAATCAGAAGGAAAAATTATACTACGTAAAGTATTAGAAAGATCATCATCATCATGATCTCCTCCGAAGCCTATTGACGCAAAAGGCCTCAGTTATATTTCACCAGTTGTCTCTACCTTGTGCTTTTAAATCAATACTTCTCCATTCATCATTTCCCATTTCACGCTTCATAGTCCTCAGCCACGTAGGCCTGGGTCTTCCAACTCTTCTAGTGCTTTGTATAGCCCAGTTGAAAGTTTGGTGAACTAACGTCTCTTGGTTTGTGCGAAAGATAGAACGACAAAAAATAAAAATCGAATAATTGCACTAACAAAGAAAAAGTTTACATAGAGACATAAAAAACTAAAAAGTCTGTATAAACCTAACTGCTTAAGCAAAAACGCATCAACCTATTATTTCCTTCATTCAATATTCACGAAACATAATTTTAATGATCTAAAAGAGGAATAAAACAGAACAGAGTGTTAAATAAAATTATCTCTCTTTAATAAATCCAATCTCACTGTCCCTCTCACCGTAATTTCAATTTAGAAATGGAACAATTCCATTAGCTACGTTTAGGTTCTACTCATTTAACAGCGATTTCTCTATCTGATTTACATTAATGATGACGATTTTAACTAGGCAAGTGTGGCATCGCTGTTAATAAGAGAATAATCACTACATCTAGAGTGCATTCATATTATTATTATTATTATTATTATTATTATTATTAGCTGAGCTACAACCACAGTTAGAAAAGTAGGAAGTCATAAGCCCGAGGGCTCAAACAGGGAAAAATAGCCCGGTGAAGACAGGATAGAAGGAAATAAATAAACTACAACAGAAGTAAGAACAATTAAAATAAACTATCTAAAGAACAGAAACAGCATTAAAATAGCGATTATGCAACAGGGAATTGAAGGGTCATACTGACCTCTCTACTGACCTCACTTATCTGTTATCCTTGTTAATGACCTCCTTGAGTTGAAGATAGGTCATAATTGGTTGCAGACTGTGAGGATTTACAGTAATGCAGTAACATTAACGCTGATAAACATAATGTTTAATTGCGTTAAGCTGAAATACATTGTACGTCTTCTCTACCTTTTTGATGTGTGTGGGCCATCGGTTAAACAGAAATATTACATTTTGTAACATTCAAGAATTTTGTATTCTATATTTCTCAAGTTTGCGTCTACTAATCACTCTAGTTAGAAATAATAAAGGCTTCTCATTTTCTCTGTATGAATGCACGCATACACACACACACACACACACACACACACATATATATATATATATATATATATATATATATATATATATATATATATACATATATATATACACATTATAAATACTACATAAAGGTTGTCTAATACCTCCATTATTTTCTAACTTCTTTATGACCTGATTAGAGAAAAGATAGTGGATTTTGATGGGAAGTTGTGGAATAAAAAAATGAGTGGTGAATGGAATGCCAATTGATTAATATTTACAGATGATACTCTTTTGGATTGAGGGCAGTGAAGAGATACAGCAAAAGCTATCAGGAGAGTTTGAAAATGTCTACAAGAGAACTAAGAGTAAATCTAATTAAGAGTGAGGAAATGAGATTAAATGGGAACAAGGAAGATAAGCTAATGAACAGTAGTTCGGATAGACGAAGAATGAAAGTGGTTGATTCGTTCAAGTAAATATAATTTTCAGAACAAAAGGAAGAAAGTCAGCAGGATATGTGCAACAGATTGTTAGGAGACTTGAGTTGTCTATGGAATCCAAGGAGGAAATCTATGGTAAGATTGTTGAACGAACTCTCCTTTATTAGATAAAGTACGTTTTTGGATGAAAGAAAAGAAGCTGATGCTGTTGAGCTTCACTGCTTGCGTAGTTTATGTGGTGTGGCAGAATCGATTGGGTGAAAAACTTTTAAGGTGTTTTGGTCATGTGGAAGGAATGGACTACATTTGGCTAATGAAGTGTATAATTCAGACGAGCTAACAGGTATTTGCTATCCAGAGAGCGTTCGAGTGTATCAGAGTGTTGAATTGTGTAGTAGTATGAATGGGGATTCATTCGGCTTACTGATGAGCATTCTAGTGAATGTATGAATTGAGTAATATTGTGGACATCTTACTGAGTAGGAGGTTCATCCATGATTCAGTTTTAGGTTTAAAAGTCACACACGAATGGCAGAGACAAAGGAAAGTGACAAGGCCATAGCTAGCAGGACAATGCCCTTGTGACTGACCACATATACATATGATCCGCGCCCAAGCCTCCTATCCACCCAAGATAGGACCAGGGAGGACCCGTTAATAGCTCCTGATGACTCGGCAGGTAGACCCATAAGCTCTCCCGAAACCTCCATCCTTAGCTCACAAGGATGATGAGGTTGCAGACACTACAAGAAACTATCCGGCAGATCGCTAGGCAGAGCCGTTTCCAATATGCTTCTGCAACATTTGTTGAAGCGAATTCAAAAGTAACTAGTGTGGTTCCTCTCTGGATGCTGAATATAAACAAACAGACACACACACACACATATATATATATATATATATATATATATATATATATATATATATATATATATATATATATATATATATATATTGGTCTAAGAAGTTTAGAAGTAAAAGTCTGTTTCTGCCAAAGATCCAAAAACATTCTGGTTTCCTTTTCTAATCCGAAGACGTATCCTTGGATACTTAACTCGCGGTCGTTATGCACGAAAAAACCCCTACTATTTTTTTTTTTTTAAGCAGCTGCTATCACCACTGCCACGGAATAGATAGAGATTTAAAGTTTTATTTGAATATCAGGACACCGATATTCTAGCCATAAGTAATTTCCATTTAATGCTCTTAATTTTTTTCTATTTTAATTCTTCATTACTTTTCATAATGTTTATTTATTTCTTTATTTCCTTTGCTCACTGGGCTATTTTTCCCTGTTGGAGCCCTTGGGCTTATAGCATCTTGCTTTTCCAACTAGGGTTGTAGTTTAGCTAGTAACAATAATCATAATAATAATAAAAATAATAATAATCAAAACAACAACAACAATAATAATGATAATAATAATGATAATAATAATAATAACAACAAAAATAATAATAATAATAATAATAATAATAATAATAATAATAATAATAACAAAAATAATAATAATAATAATAATAATAATAATAATAATAATAATAATAATAATAATACTTACGTATGGAAAGACACAAAACTATTTTTGTAAGAGACAGGACGGTAATCACTTCCAAGAATTGGGGCAAAACAATTACCTAAAACTGAAACTGAAATTGGGAAACTGAAACTGAGAAACTGGAGAGAAATTTCTTCGTTTCTTTTACTGCTATGAGTTAAGAATTATCGACCCATTTTCGTTTTCAAAAAGTCTATGGCCTGAAACAAAGAAAATCATTTTGTTGTGAGTTGTGAGGTGAAATGAAGGATATATATATATATATATATATATATATATATATATATATATATATATATATATATATATATATATATATATACATATATAAATGCATATATTATATCTATGTATATATATATATATATATATATATATATATATATATATGTGTGTGTGTGTGTGTGCGTGAATATGTGTATGCATACATATGACTGACTGACTGACTGACTGACACACTCTCTCTCTCTCTCTCTCTCTCTCTCTCTCTCTCTCTCTCTCTCTCTCTCTCTCTCTCTCTCTCTCTCTCTCTATATATATATATATATATATATATATATATATATATATATATATATATATGTGTGTGTGTGTGTGTGTGTGTGTGTATGTCGTTTACCTTTGCTAGATATTTCAACCTTCAATTTTGTGTAATCTTGATACACAATTGTAATTAATGGAGGACATTAGACTTAAAATCCCCCATATAATGCGGATCAAAGGGACCAACTCTTGAAGAGTCACTGGAGCAAAGTCTTTTACTCGGGCCGACTTCAAAGGAAGTTGGAAAACAAAAGAAGTCTTACGAAGGCCTTGCAAGATACGTTTTATTACATGATGTGTTCTCACTTTAATTACAGATTAGAAGACACAAAGGTAGAGTTATAAGAACAATATCTGGAGAAAGAGATCATAAAAATAAGCAAGAATTTCAACAAAGTGGATGAATGCAGACAATTGAGATTTCAATGTTCAGCTATACATCAATCTTGTAAATATCATCATCATAATCTCCTGCGCCTATTGACGCAAAGGACCTTGGTTAGATTTCGCCAGTCGTCTCTATCTTGTAAATATATTCATTTAAAATTCAATTGCGTAAGCCTTTCAGACAAATATTACGATAAAAACTTTCGGATTTCATAGTTTGTGACTCTAGTAGGAGATATTTCCGTTTCTGGTCATACGAACAAGCCAATCTTTAAAAACTCTAAATTTGCATCATAGCATTTTGCAAATGGCCCCGTCTGCAAATTTTCGTAGTTCATCAATCCATTATCTTTTCTTCCTTCTCCTGCTTCTTTTTGCAACCTCTAGGGACCCATTTTGATTCTGTCTTACCTGATAGGTAACGGTTAAAACAAATCCTGCATTTCTTGTTATCTTTTCATGGAATCGTGGCTGACGGAGAAACTTTTATTAGATTCTGTTAGTTATTGGTGTTTAATGGCTTTTAATTAAACTATCTCCTTGCCGATACCTCTTCCATTTTATTAAAGGATTCACTTCTGGTTTTATTAACGGTGGAATATCCGCTCCATTAACAGTGCGAGAGCAGCCAGCTCAGAAATCAGAGAAATAACAGCTTGGCAAACGCTCTAGAGATAGAGCTTTTAACTTATACGTCTGGTGAGAGTACTCCACATAGATGCCGTTAGCGGTAGAAAGTTATAATCGTTGATTTCAGCCAAAATCAACCCCTCCCCTCGAACCCAGTGGGTCTCCCTTCTGCAGAAAAAACAAACTCTGAAAATCACATGTAGACTTCTATTCTACAAGCGTTATGCTTTCAGAATGAGAAAGCACACATGTTATATAATTCGTTTGATCAGTGACATATGAATAATACGGTTGTATAAAGTCAACTCCACGACTAATTTTTTTTATATTTTTTACAAGTGCTTTTGTTTCACGGACAGGAGAGTAAGTTATCGAAGTTATTTGCCTTCCCATTCTCAAAGCAAATCGTTTGTTTAAAGAAATAATAATAATAATAATAATAATAATAATAATAATAATAATAATAATAATAATAATAATAACAATAATAATAATAATAATAATGATAATAATAATAATAAATATTTTTATTAATTATTATTATTATTATTATTATTATTATTATTATTATTATTATTACAAACAATTCTATAGCTTTAATTGAAAAGCAAGATGACATAACCCTAAGGGCTCCAACAAGGAAAAAATAGCCCAGTGAGGAAAGGAAACAAAGAAATAAACTACAAGAGAAGTAATAAACAATGAAAATACAATATTTTAAGAAAAGTAACAACATTAAATTAGATCTTTCATACCTAAACTATACAAAACTTCAAAAAATAAAAGGAGGAAAAGAAATAAAATAGAACAGCATGTCCGAGTGTGCCCTCAAGTAAGAGAAATCTAATCCGAGACTGTGGAAGGCCATGGTAAAGAGGCTATTGCTCTACCCAAGACTAGAGGACAATGGCTTGAATTTGGAGAGTCCTTCTCCTAGAAGATCTGCTTGCCTTGGCTAAAGAGTATCTTTTTCCCTTACCAAGAGGAAAATAGCCACAGAACAATTATAGTGCAGTAGTTAACGTCTTGAGTTAAGAATTGTTTGATAATCTTAGTGTTGTCAAGTGTATGAGGACAGAGGAGAATGTTGAAAGAATAGGCCAGAATATTCGGCGTATGTGTGGGCAAAGACAAAATGATCCGTAACCAGAGAGAGAGAGATCGAACGTAGTACTGTCTGGACAATCAAAGGACCCAGAAACTCTCTGGCGGTAGTATCTCAGCGAATGGCTGGTCCCCTGGCCAACCAACTCCCATTCTTGAAGTTTTGTTCCCTCCCCTTTTCCATTTTTCTTAGGCACTTACGATTTTCCGTCTATCCCTTCTACTAGTCATAACGTTTTAGTTAACTCAAATTACATTTATTTCTCTTTCTTAAGGCATTGGTCTGCCTAAGAACCCCCTGCATCATCTGTCCTTTCCTCTTACGGTAAATTTGCTGTCTCGCTTCTATATTCATTGATGACCACTGCCTTGAATTCATGGTTAGAAAATTTTCTCCTTTCATGTGGTCAAATTAAAAATGCAGTAATTGTTTGAAAAAAACTCAGTCTTTTTTTCCAGCTTCTAATATCTATATTTGATTTTACAGATATCTTATATTTGTAAAAATCAGCCATTTATCTTAATTATAAAAATAATATACACGGAAATTTGCTGGTCCATACGATATATATATATATATATATATATATATATATATATATATATATATATATATATATATATATATATATATATATATATATATTTACAGTATATATATATATATATATATATATATATATATATATATATATATATATATATATATATATGTGTGTGTGTGTGTGTGTGTGGTCTGAAAATCGAGGACACCAAATCTCAAGTTGGGTTTGAGGCAAAGACAAAACCTGCAACTTTGTCGTTCCCTTTAACAAGTAGTGTCCTTTTACCATCACCGCTGCCCCGGGAGTTTCCAAATAGTTTTGTATTCTCGGTTTCCCTCGTCTCAACCATTATGTTTTACTGACGGAAAATCTTATGATAAAAGTGGCTTGAAACACGTTACGGTACCAGATAACAAATGGAACAACATGGTTTAGTTTTCGTCTTTTCCTTGAACCCAATTGGAACTTTTTTTATACAGAAAAGGGTTGTCTTTGATCGTTAGACGCCACAATTCTTCCTATATATATATATATATATATATATATATATATATATATATATATATATATATATATATATATATGTATATATATATATATGTATATACATATATATATATATATATATATATATATATATATATATATTGACAAACTTGCCACATTAGATATGAAAAGCGAAGGAAACTTCATGGCATGATATGATTCATTGCCGATTTTGATCCATACCTCAAACAACACTTGGATATAAAACAAATACAAAGCTGAACCTTAGGCTAAATACTTATCTCTAGCGATACAAAAAATGTTCACCGTCATGCTGTATAAAAACTTATAAGAAATCCTTGTGGCAGACGTCAAGGAAAGCAGATATTATGGTGTGTGACTCTACTCCAGATATCTCAATAGGATCAGCATTTTATAGTTGTACATTATGCAGTTCTGAAAAAAGCCAATTTGCTTTGAAAGAATAATTTCTAAGGTATAAGAAGCTAGAGGGGGGAAATGCTGAAACCATTGAGGAAGGAATTCTTAGTTGTCTAGACTTCAACAACTGCAGGGCAATTTTATATATATATATATATATATATATATATATATATATATATATATATATATATATATATATATATATATTTATAATGCCACTATAATGATTTGGAAACACACAGGTGTTTAACATTGACTTTGTAAAAAACACTAAAATTGTGTTTATCAACAGTAATAATCATAATTTTTACTTGACAGGAGTAAATGCAGTTAAGTCTGATATGGGGTTAATGACCTTTATTAATGTACTTAACGAAGTTTTTAATTTCTTCAGCCGAAGTCCAGAAAGGTGGGATGCACTATACAAAGTTACTGCTTTAACTGCTGACACCTGATGGAGCTCTGTGACTGAACTGGATGGAGTTCTGGTGGCAATGAAAAATATATCTTCAGACAAGTTCACAGCTGAGTCACGGATACACAGTGGGATACTTTTGAAATGAATTCTCAGTTTTGAATTGTTGGCATTCCTTTAATTCTGAACCACATTTTTGAGAACGATGGATATTGTTAAAAAAACACCTTGAGTGTCTTAAGACTTTTACTGAATGTAGGGATATTAGTTGCCTCTTGTGAAAGGTCTTTCTGCAAACTGAAGCTCATCAAGACATGCCCGAGGAGTTCCGTAGGCCAAGATAAATTGTCAAATCTCACACTCCCTAGCATTGCATCGGACACTGATGGATGTATGCTTTGTGACATCATTTACGAATTTTCCAGAAGCAAAACAAAAAACTTCCTAATGTAATCTACTAATCCTTATCATCCATCATTATTTTCTAATATTATTCTTATGGCAATTGTTTTATTTTCATATCAATATTAAAAAAAAAAAATACTAATCACATTTCAGTCTGACGAATGCTTTTTCCTATCATTTATGATAATATAAGTTTTATTCTTTAAGTTACGCACACGCAGCAAAATCCTCTTCTTAACGTATACCAACAACTTATAACCACGTTGGCCAAATTAGAGTCATAGGGAGTAAAGGTACGCGGAGGAGGTGGGAAATGATGAGTTGGGGGGAGGGGGTTGTCACTGAGAACTTTTCCCTAGGGTGGCACTTAGGCATGTACTGTTAGGGCTCTGGTAGTACTCCTTTTTTATGTATTACCAAAAAAATAAATCGTGTTTAGCCTATAAAACCATTACCAAAGAATATGATGACAAATCAATAACAATAATGTAAGAATGTTTATCCTTCATTATATAAGGCAAAAAAAAAAAAAATTGGTATTTTCGATTTCGACGCAGAAAAGTTATTCTGATTTCCTTCTTTAAAAAAAATTTGTTGCTCTTCACATGACCACGGTTTTACTGTCTTACAGAGGTCATTAGAAAGACTTCGGCAACACAATGGATGAAAACAACAGCTGTGTTCCTCAAAAGGTACGCTACCAAAAATATTTTGAGCAAAATCACGGAACCTACTTTAGACCAAGAAAATTAGTCAAGTTGTAAAGTCAAGGAGGACTCAATTGGCTGGTCATATTACCAGAATGGAGGTTCATATATACCCAAAACAAATGCTAACTGCTGAAGTCAAGGGACGGAGACCTTTGGGAAGACCTAGAGAAAATTGGAATAGATGCCTCAAGGAGAAATTCGACAGGGAGGGAATTGAAATGGTTACATGGATGAATTTAGCATTAAATAGAGGGCCCTGGCTAGAGACGTCTTTCCAGATTGGTCATGGGTCAACAAGTGGCCAAAAAACCAATGGAAGAGTAGAGAACGTCATTGCGGAGTATCTAGTGACTGAATAGGGAGCTGGAAGTAATGGAAATTCATTACTCAAAATTCCCTCAAAAAAAAAAAAACATTAAATGGAACAAAATTAACCAACCAAGCCACAAAACAGTTGGAAGGATAGAGTTGATAGAATATGACTGATTGATTGATTAATATGAAGTTTTCTGGCATCCTCACCTCTAAGGTCATTGACGCCGATATCATTTATTACATATAAAGAATAAAAGAATAAGAATATTGAATTAATATCATAAAAGCAAAGATGTCATTATAAAGGCTAAATGGCTTTAAGAAGGCCTGCTTCAGAAATAAATCTAAAAATACTGCTAGCATAATAGGACACATGTCCAAGAATCTTGGCAAGGTTGAACCTGCCATCCTCACCTCGAGCCTCAAACAGATATCTATTTCTTTCGGTACTATAAGCGTGACATTCCGTTAATAAATAGCTCACTGTCAAGGATACCAAACAGTCGCCGCGATATGGCTGGTATTATCCAGTTAGCAGAAATTCATGTTAACAGACTGTGACCAATTCGGGGACGACAACGAGTTATGTTATACTTCCAAGGAGATATAACATTCATTATTTCTCATATTTTATTTTCAACTAAACTATCTCAATGCTGTTGCTAATTATTGTAAATCAAATTCTTGATGCTGGGTAAACAATTATCACAGAGAATGGGATACCTTCTTGGTAGCATCTCAGCTGCAGCATTCTTTGCCAGTAAATTTGCCTTCTGATTTCCTGACACACCTAGCCTACATGTGCCGGAACCCAGCAAAATAGAAATGTTATATCTCTTAGTCCAATAATAAAAAGCCATTCTAAAATCTTTAAAACTAAAGGGTTACTGGAATTAAAAACTTCTAAAGCTTGAAGGACACTCTTTGCAACCCTCCTCCTCCAACGCTATTTTCTCAATAGCAGTTAGTGTGTCATACAGTTCCGCAGCAAATATGGAAACTGTTAGAGGAAGTGCACCTCTACAATTAAAAGCATTACTATATACTCAATCCAACGCCACCATCAGATTTGGAGCCATGTTCTGAAACATGTTCTATAAAAAGAGACCTGGTTTCTAAGTCAGTCACATTATTTTTAACACTAATAAAATATTTACAAAAAATATCTCTGGTAATTTCCATGGAGGGGTCGATGATATCTTAAATGGAATCACCTTACTTCTAACTATATCAAGATATCCAAGTATGTCGCGTGCCTTACAAGGTTTGCAGTCTGATAGGCTAAAGATTTAAGAAGTCTTTCCATCCTAAACCAATACCGAAAGCTCTAAAGACAGCTCTCCAGCATCAACGAGAAGGCTTGGGATAAGCAAAGTTCTAAAGGCTCCTGTGGCTAATCTGATAACAGTATGGTATATAAAATCTACAATCTTTAGTCGACTTGGGGTGGCTGAGGAGTATATATATATAGGTTTTACACCCATAACTAATTTAAAAAAATTAAGGCCTTGTATAACTTTGAAATAGTTTTATGGACTGCTCCCCCCCCCTAATGTATGGGACAAAACTTTTAAAAGATTCAGTCTCAAAACACTTTACTTTTAAAGCTTACTAGTGAGGAACCCATGTAGGCCTCCAATCAAATATCAATTCTAAAAATCTAACTTCACTTACACATGGGATCCGTTGACCTTTGACGTACATATCCAGGTCTGGATGTACTCCCCAGATGTGAGAGAAATTAGCAAGTTTTGCTTGTCGAAAGCTTAAATTTATTCATATCAGAACATTGAATTATTTTGTCAATTGAGAGTTGTAATTTTCTCTTAACCAATGACATTCTAGCTCCAGCAAATGATATGGAGAGATCATCTACAAACAATGTCGAGGAATGACCGAGGATAACCCTTTAATGGCTAATGCAAATAGTGTTAAGCTTGCCGCACACTGAGCCCGAACGGACGCGCCCGAACAGAACCGAAACGTCCGATAGAAATCGAAAGCATGCATTCTTACCTGACTGCGCACACTGGGCCAGAACAGAATGGAACCGACGCACCAGAACAGAACAGAACCGATGCAGTATTCTTTGAAAGATATTTTTTCTGAAGCGTCGGTGGCGTCTGACAGGCTGCGTATGCGCAGAACGACTGCAGCGGTTGTTTTGGAGAGGGTTGCTGAGGAATTCGGAGGTTAGTGTGATAGCAACCAATATTTTTCTGATGTCAGAAATTTGACAAATGTATTTTAATAACAATGATGTAAACATATGATTTAATACAAAGATTTTAGGAGTGATTATTATTTATTATTATTGTTTATTATTATTATTATTATTATTATTATTATTATTATTTTTTTTTTTTTTTTTTTTGCTAATGTCAGAAATTTGACGAATGTATTTTAATAACAATGATGTGAACATATGATTTAATACAAAGAGTTTTGGAGTGATTATTGATCAATTATTATTATTATTATTATTATTATTATTATTATTATTATTATTATTATTATTACTATTATTGTTATTATTTTTTTCTTTTTTGAAAACATATAAACATCTGGCTTACGGATTCGATAAAAGATTGATATACAGAATATCTAATCATTGTAACATCAATTAAATAAAAACTCAGTTATGATTATGGAAAACTTCCTTCGTTTATATAAAATTCTGCGTCGGTTCCGTTCCGTGGCTTCTGGCTCAGTGTGCGCGCTGGAAGTCGTTTCTGTTCTGTTTTGAGGCTTCGGTGGCTTCGGCGTCGGTTCCGTTCCGGCTCAGAGTGTGGCAAGCTTTACACTCAGCGCAATACCCTGGGGAACTTCCTCTTCCTGACATTGCCTTTCTGACAGAGTTCACCTTGAATGATCAATGGTAGCTCTCCTCTCAATCCCAAATTATGAATGTTTTTGAGTATACCATATCTCCATGGAGTATCATATGCCTTTTCGAGGTCAGAAAAGAGTATTATATAGTACTGTTTTGAAGCAAAGGCTTCATAAATAATGAAATCAAGTCGTATCAACACATCAGTTGTTGAGTGTATTTTTCTAAATCCACACTGGATAGGTGATAAGATACCCTTCTTCTCCAGGTACTACACCAGTCTTGCATTGACCATCTTCTCCATGAGCTCACATAAACAAGATGTCAATGCAATTGAGATAGTTTGCTGCTAAAAACATATCCTTAAAAGGGTTTAAAAAGGATAAACTAATGGCTAGTTCCCAAACACTTGTATATTATGATCATGCCATATTATGTTAGTAATGTTTAGAATAAATAACTTAGTATTAACAGGTACATGATTAATCATTGCATATGGAATTACATCGGGTCCAGGGGTTGTATCATTGGAAATAGCAAGTGCAGAATAAAATTCCCTTTCAGTAAAAGGAGCATTGTAAGATTCCTCCTTTCCTGTTGTCAAATTTAGTATTTTCCGTACTGGTGACCAAAAGCTGCTTCATACTTGCATGATACATTATAGTTGCTCCAGTCACATACTGACCATTCACCTTCAACACTGGTGGTGGGTTGGGGTAAATTTGCCTGTTATCTTATTTATTGACAAAACATATATCTGAGGGGGAAATTAAGTTAGTAAATAAGTTGCGATCCATATTACTTGGTAGGTATTTGAAAACAATGATGGTATTTGGACAAAATACTTCCAAACAATCAGCTTGTAGGAAGCTTTTCCGAGCTAAAAAGGCACCGGTACGAGGAAGTGCAAATCTGCCTCATTAAAAAGAATTGAGTATGGTCAGTCTTATTTTTCTAGTCAGTCTTATTTTTCTAGTCGGGCTTATTATTTTAGTCAGTCTTATTTTTCTAGTCAGGCTTTTTTTTTTTTTTTTAGTCAGTCATATAAAGATGTTTTCCAAGGTACACGCTTTGCAATCCTTCCATCAAATACGATGTGAATCTAACAGTGACAGCGAGGACATGTCTAAATTAAATTCAGAAAACACCTTCCGCATCCAGTCGCGCAAACATTGCAAACTAACTGAACATATATTACAATTGCCTACATGTTTTCATAAATCTAATGCCATATGATGCAAACACTGGAAACAGAAAACTAAAAAAAAGAAGAAAAAAAAAAAAAACACTCGGCACATATTCTATACTAGTGTAGATATGCACTATATCTCTCTCTCCCCCATATCCGAGGGACGGTGAGCGACCGAACAGTTTTACGTCTGTCCATGTAGCTGTGCATGACTAGAAGGATTTATAAATAAATATATATATATATATATATATATATATATATATATATATATATATATATATATATATATATATATATACATATATATATATATATATATATATATATATATATATAATGTATATACATATATATTTATTTACTTATTTACATATATTTACCCAGACACTTGCTATTTATTATAAAGGGGAAGATAAGCTTTTTCATCTTGTTAATCTGTTACACTTGTGATCATCTCTATCTGTTGACCTGTCAACTCTTATTTGATTCAAATAAAATTTTTATTCCATGATTATGGAGATTCCTTCGCGAATCTTCCTCGAGTTAATCAAGGCCACGAATCTGGAGGACTGAAAAAACACCGCTGAGAGTCTAATGGAAGACCTCTTGCCTCCACTTAGGCAATTTGCTTTAACAAGGCAAGAGTGGTAATCTTGTGGTTGAGTGCTTGAAAGCTGGCAACGGTAAAATGCTGGACCCTTCTCCACTTATGTATTACCTGAGGAAAATTTTCTCAACAGTTTATATTATAAAAATATAATTGAAGGAAAAGGACGAGATATTTTGAGGGCTTCGAACAGAATGAAATGCGCTTTGGATGTCCCGGAGAAATGAGAAACATTATCTCTCTCTCTCTCTCTCTCTCTCTCTCTCTCTCTCTCTCTCTCTCTCTCTCTCTCTCTCTCTCTCGCTACGTGCAAGAAGAAATGAGATATTCTTCTGATCAATATTTGTGAAGAAACAAGAGCATATTAATTATCTTTCCTACAAAAAATCTTACTTTTACAAATCGTCTTCTAGGAAAGCGAATATTCCTCTCAGCAACATTAGTTAATAAAACTATAACATATCAATTATCTTTCAAAAAAAAAAAAAATCTTATTCTTATAAACCATCTTCTAGCTTCTGTAATCAAAACTTTCCGATCTTTTCTAAAAGACAATGTCGTTTGTGATGCTGAAGTCAGCAGGTGAAGGGAAGCAACATTTCCCTGAAAGCGACATGGAATGTGATATAGTGTGTCTGTGTCTCTGCGATTATTTCATAATGACACTCACTCTTTCAATCTTCAGCTGAAAACCCTCATGGAAAAAGGCAAGAAGTTATACGCACCAAAAGGAGAATCAGTCACCTAAGAAAAATTACATAGACAAAAATAATAAGTAATACGGTTAATATGTAAAACTTTCTCATAGCAGCATCCTAATTTCAAACTATACTTCCATACCGAAAATAAAATTTTTGAAAATATAAGGCCCACACTATTAACGTGACACAATTGTTCTTATGTTGAGTTTATCATCATTAATACGAAATCGTCCGTCATTAACTTTGCTGCTTGAGGTTATCGTCTCTTTCTTAAAAAAGTACAATACAGCGGTTAGCTTAGGGCATTTAAGACCTTAACCTGCTTTTGGGGATAAGCCGAATAGGTACAGTTGGCTGCATTAATTCCAGTACGCTGATATCTCCTTAACTTCCCGTGATGTGTACCGGAATTAATGAAGCCAGCTGTACCTCCCTCACAGGAGGAGATGTCCCCAGTATTGTGAGTATGACACGAAGTATTCTGAAAAAAAAAAAACCTGGTCCGACAGCCATATAACTTTTGCAAGAGTATAGTAGAGCTTTGTTGATCATGGCGGTGTTTATGCTGTTTTGAATAATAATAATAATAATAATAATAATAATAATAATAATAATAATAATAATAATAATAATAATAATAATAATATAAGGAAAACAATATTGCCAGTTAAACATTATGATTAAGAATCGATTCCAGGATTCCAACAAAGAATTCCTTTGACCCATTCCTGCATTCCTGAAAAAGGAAACTAGCAATTCCTACTCTGCTTCAAACACATCTCCATCCTGGAGCGAGCGATGCATAATTAGCCTAATTGCCTTCTCGAATGGTCAACAGGACGATTAATTGCATCTGTGTTGCAATGATGAGACCAACTGTAATGATCAGTTCTTTTTTTAGGTTATTTTTATTGAGATCTGCTTATTGGCGAGACAATAGATCTGTTTATTTTCAGGTTTTGCATCGATATTGCCTTACTCTAAACGCTCTTGGTGATTAATTAAATGCAAACCATTATACTCTTCATAGCACTGATGGTAGTGGTATTTAGAATTAACTTAACTCGTCTGTGATAATGAGGTTCAGGATAATGTTATATTCAATTGATTATCATAATTTCCGGATATTTGTTTGAAACAACTGTCATCAAATATGTTTTAAGTAATGAGTAAACAATTATTTACAAACTAATTTGATCTTTTCTAAACCCGGCTTCCTCTGTCATTCACATTATTTGCGTTGATTCCTTCGTTTTCTCTCAATATTAATGTCATATCTAGTTTGTTTTTATCAATAACTGGAGAAGATGATTAAATTAATTTTTCTATTTATAACTTTTTTTTTGGACACACAAATCAACAAGTATTGAAGAATACCAAGAATCTATGGAAATGAATAGTTACTTGTGCAACAACAAAGAATGTCACATGTGCATATGCGTTTCGCGGAATTTAATGTTAGCGGCAAAAGTTATATTTCTGATTTCGAGATGCAACAAGAAGATTACTCCATAAGCAAATAGGCCTTGCGTCGACTCGTGGTTCGTCAATCTTGAATGTTAAAATCTCATCAAAACTAGACTTCAACTAATTGCACACGTAGGCTGCTGTATCAGTTGTGATTTGTCAGTATTAAGCTACATCCCTGTTTGAAAAAGCAGGATGCTATCAGCCCAAGGGTTCCAACAGGGAAAAATAGCCCATTGAGGAAAGGAAACAAGGAAATAAACTACAAGAGAAGTAATGAACAATTTAAGTAAAATTGTTCAAGAACACTAACAACATTAAAATGAATATTTCATATAAAAACTATAAAAACATAAAAATAACAAGAGGAAGATAAATAAGATAGAATAGTGTGCCCGAGTGTACCCTCAAGCAAGAGAACTCTACCCCAAGAAGTGGAAGGTCATGGTACAGAGGCTTTGGTACTACTCAATACTAACTATGGAGGAAAAAGTGGGACAAGAGGAATATACCGTACATTGAGTTTTCGGGGTTGTAACGATCAAAAGGAAATTTCATATTGCGTTACAGGATATTGTTCTTTTAAAATTTATGTGATTACAGCTAAGACAGCATTATAGGTGCATTTTACCTGACGCCAGTAGCGTTTATTTCCTACCCAAATACTTTTTGCAAAATCCGGAAGCAAGATCGGCAAATTGCAATCTAAATTTCCATTAGTGATAATGAAGATTTTACCTTCCAGTGGTAAATAGTCTCTTGAATCGTCTGATCATGAATATTGCTTCAGATTTAAAAATGTGCATTAGAAAAACGGTAAATGTCTGGCAATATTCATTCTAGGATTTTTACCGTTTTAAAAACGGATATATTGACGTAAAGGAGTGATATTACTGTCACCAACCCGTGAAATTTAAGAGCAATGAATGATAGAAGTACGGTTTCGTGTATTTTACTGAAATACGGCTGATAACAGTACGAAGAATTTTCGATTAAAAGTACGGAGTTTTTTTTAACAGTGTAGCTTAACATCATTCTGACCATGAACATCCGTATCAAGAATTACTTCTGTTATGGAGGTTTGAGGGATCTGCCGGATCATAGAATCTAAACATTATATATTGTGTAATCTGTCAAAGAATTCTATGGGGAGAAATGGAACATTTTATGTATGAAAAATCTATTTTAATGTTGTTACTATTCTTAAAATATCTTATTTTGATTATTCAATATTTCTCATGTAGTTTATTTCTTTCCTCACAGGGTTGTTTATCCCTGGGGGAGCCTTGGGCTCATGGCTTCCTGTTTTTTCAAACTAAGCTTGTAGCTTAGCTAGTAATAATAATAATAATAATAATAATAATAATAATAATAATAATAATAATAATAATGATAATAATAATAATAATAATAATAATAATAATAATAATATATGAACTGCAAAGATTTATATTACCTTTGTATTACTATATTAATGTTCATAGTAATTTACTTTAAAGGCAAAGTAACACCTAATAGATTATTCTAATAGTTTTCCTAATCAGTATCCATAAAAGTCTCAATTATTTAAATGTGAAGCACCATTGTCTCCAAATATATAGATAAATGGAAATTTTCTTGAATATTGTTGAAGCAGATTTCACTTAACTGACGTTCCTGTTTGTCTGTTTCATAATAATAATAATAATAATAATAATAATAATAATAATAATAATAATAATAATAATAAATGATAATAATAATAATTCATTAATAATAATAATTAATAATAAAGTGAAAAAATATATGAATTGCAAAGACTCACATTACCTTTTGTATTACTATATTAATGTTCATTGTAATTTACCTAAATGGCGAAGTAACACGTTATAAATTATTCTAATAATTTGTCAAGTCAGTATCCACAAAACAGTTTTACACAATTATCTAAATTTGAAGGACCATTGTCCCCAAACATATAAATTCTGTAAAGGGAAATTATATTTAATATTGCTGTAGCAGATTTCTATTAATTAACGTTCCTGTTTGTCTATTTCCTACTGAAAGAAGGAATACAACAGACTCTTCTTGTACAATCCCCAGCTTTCAGATAGAGAATTTCCTGAAATACAGAAACTTGCATGAGAATAAATAAACGTTGTGAAGGCAATTCTGAGAAATTTTGCAGACAAATTCAGGTTATGCTAAAAACAAGAAAGAAAACAGACTTTGTATCCTTGGAAGTGTTCATCTTTGTCCAACTGTTATTTACTGTAACAAAAGAAAATGTTCGTATTTAGAATAAAAAGAATAAGAGCACCCATCGACGGTCTCCTCTTATGGAACTTTAATATCTCCCCAAGACTAAAAGGTTTTTCAAAGTCAAAATAAACATTTCACCTGACAAAGCAGGGATGTTAAATCCATGTCAATATTCTAATAATATTCACAACAGAGGCAGCCAGACAGAAGTGTCTGGCTGCCTCAGTTACTCTATCTATCTATCTATCTATCTATCTATTTATCTATCTATCGAGATATATATATATATATATATATATATATATATATATATATATATGTATATATGTCTATATATATATATATATATATATATATATATATATATATATATATATATATATATATATACAGTATATATATTCCCACAAAGGAATTCTAAAGCAACAAAAATGGTAATGTCGAATTTCTGTCCTGACATGACTCATCAATCATTTTAAAACTCCAAATGTTATGCAATAGGTGCGGTACAGGGATAGAACTCTCATTGGAAGAAATAATAAAGAAATGCCAGTGCCTGTACAGAGTCAGCATTACAAGTTCAACTTGTACAGAAAGACGTATCAGCCACTCGTTGAGATACTACAACTAGAGAGTTATGGGGTACTTTAACTGGCCAGACATTACTACATTGGATCATTCTCTCTGGTTACGGTTCATTTTCCCTTTGTCTAAACATACACAGAATAGTGTGGCCTATTCTTTACATATTCTCCTCTGTCCTCATACACCTGACAACACTGAAATCACCAAACAATTCTACTTCACCCAAAGGGTTAAGTACTGCACTGTAAGTGTTCAGTGGCTACTTTCCTCTTGGTGAGGGAAGAAGAGACTCTTTAGCTATGGTAAGTGGTTCTTCTAGGAGAAAATCACTCCAAAGTCAAACCATTGTTCTCTAGTCTTGGGTAGTGCCATATCCTCTGTACCATGGTTTTCCGCTGTATTGGGTTAGAGTTCTCCTGCTTGAGGGTACACTTGGGCACACTATCTCTTTCTCTTGTTTTGTTAAAGTTTTTATAGTTTATAAAGGAATTATTTATGTTAATGTTACTGTTCTTAAAATATTTTTTCCTTGTTTCCTTTCCTCACTGGGCTATTTTCCCTGTTGGAGCCCCTGAGCTTATAGCATCCTGATTTCCCAACTAGGATTGTAGCTTAGCAAGTAATAATAATAATAATAATAATAATAATAAAAATACTCAATATATACTATACAAGTCTAGTAGAGAAACATAGAAACCACCATGTAGAATGAATGTTAGTGGAAATCTCCATATACATAAATGTTCAGATTCGATGTAGAAACTAGAGATTCTTGTATAGTTGTGGCCTGATTAGTATCAACTCTGCCTAGTAATCGCCAGACGGGGGTTCGAGTCCAGCTCAGACCTGTTAGTTCCTTTAGTGTCTGCAACCTTAACATTCTTGTGAGCTAAGGATGGGGGTTTTGAGTTAGCCTATAGGGCTATCTGCTGAGTTATCAGCAGTCATTGCCTGGCCCTCCCTGTCCATAGCGTGGGTGTAGAGGGGGCTTGGGGGCTGATCATATGATGTATGGTCAGTCTCAAGGACATTGTCCTGCTTGCTAGGGCAATGTTACTGTCTTTTGCTTCTGCCATTCATGAGTGACCTTTAAACTAGAGATGCTGCCATTCAAGTACCGAAGAGAGAGAGAGAGAGAGAGAGAGAGAGAGAGAGAGAGAGAGAGAGAGAGAGAGAGAGAGAGAGAGAGAGAAGGTTGCGTGTAAATGTGTGCATGGCTATGTTGGTACACAGACATAAATAATGATTTCACAATTATCACAAATCGACACAGTGAAATCCCGCCAAATAACTACAAAATTTAAAAAAAAAATGTTAATGAAAACTGTCATCACGGGAATCGCCGTGTTCACTCCACGTCACCGAACACCTTAAGTCTGTGATTAGGGAAATCTAATGACAATTCGGAGATGGTCTTTAATTTTCAGTTCCGGCCGGATTAAAAATTCATTTTCCCCAGGCCCGTGTTAACGGCTTAATCACATCACGGGAGAGAGACGAAAGGGAAATGAAGGGAAATAGTCTTTATTTCATTTTGTGTGGGGTAAGCTCAAACTGAATTACTATTAATAATTATTATTACTTGCTAAGCTATAACCCTAGTTGGAAAAGTAAGATGCTATAAATTATGCCCAAGGGCTCCAACAGGGAAAATAGCCCAGTGAAGAAAGGAAATAAGAGCAGTAATTAACATTTAAAATAAAATATTTTATGAACACTAAAAACAATTAAATAAATCTTTCATATATAAATTATGAAAACTTGAAGAAAAAAAAAAGAGGAGTAGGACATGTAAGATAGAATAGTGGGCCCAAGTGTACCCTCAAGCAAGAGAACTCTACCCCAAGACAGTGAAAGACCATGGTACAGAGGCTATGGCACTATCCAAGACCAGAGAACAATGGTTTGATTTTGGATTCTAGTTTAGGATACACTATTTAGAAATTCAGAAAATATTCTTTCGGTAATGTATTTTTATCTAAACTGGTTTCGTTGTGCTCGCTTATATTTGCAATCATCCTGTATAGCTTTGCCATACTTTATCAACTTTTTCATCTCCCTTATATAATATTGAGCAAGCATCTCTCTCTCTCTCTCTCTCTCTCTCTCTCTCTCTCTCTCTCTCTCTCTCTCTCTCTCTCATATATATATATATATATATATATGATATATATACACACAAATGATATATATATATATATATATATATATATATATATATATATATATATATATATATATATATATATATATATATATGACTACTCGGTCTTTCCCCGTCCCTTGAGCAGGGGGACAGGTATCAGTCATACCCTGGTGAGAGGGGGTGCCCCGAGAAGTACTCTCGGAAAATACAACCTCCCAAAATTGCCGAAACTGCGGTGTTGCATTTAGAAATGGGGGAGGGGCTGAGAAGGGTTGAATCTGTGTGTGTGCTTATCTATTATAAGTAAGGTTTTAGCTGTCATATTTGACGGGTCGAGCACACTAGTACTAACTTAATGCTCATAAGTGACATGTCGTTACTCATAATTCTTGAGCCAAGTGTAAAGTCAATTAACGATCATTACGTCACATAATTCATAGAAATACCAACAGCCCTGTTTCTTTTTTCACTTTTACAGAAATCACAATATCTTGAAGATGCTTTGATTTCACCCATGATATTTTTTTTCCTGGATTTTCTTCGTCATTCCTTCAGTTTGTTAGATTTTCGGCAAAAAAGACAGAAATTCTTTCTTATGATGGTGAAATTAACAGCATCGTAATTTTTCTCTTATCGCATAATCGCTTTTGCAATTATTTTATCCTATTTTTATTAAGCCACTGTTAAATCCATCAAGAATCCAATACAAAGATTTTCCTATATGCCCTTTTGCTTTACCTTTCCAAACTCCTCTAAAATGATAAAACAAAATGTAATGCTGTAAAGGCAGTCACGTTAACGGCTTTGAAACCAAATAAAAAATACATAACATTTCCTGCATTTTTTTTTTTTTTTTTTTTTTTTGTATTTTGACGAACTGTTTCTTCTCTTCTCCTTGGAAATGTTGGCAATCACTTGAAAAGATAACTTCATCACATGTTTCATTAACATCTAGCTTTGAGACAACTACTATGAGATTCAGGGCCTCTGTAACACGGTTTTTTCGCAATAATTTTTTATCTATGAATTTCATAAATATAACGCTTATTCAGAATGCATATTATATCTACACATAAATTTTAACTATATTCTGCATTACGTAGGTTGAATAAATTTGGTACTTATAATGTAAAAGTGACGTTTTTTGTAGACGAGCCAACTTATTCAGAGAAGAGGTTTCGAACGCACTCGTTACGTAACTTATGACGGCATTTCTTCCCTCTTTCTTGATCGATGATTGGCTATACGTAACGAAAGCTATACCTCTGCCAACAATGACAAAAGTTTAAATAAAAGCAAAGCAGTACACCTTTATGAACTCTGAAACCTCTCCACTGATAATTGTCATAATGAACAAACCAACAAAATATGTTAATAAATACAAAAACACTTCGATTATTAGTCTAACTCCAAAAATAAGTTTCCTAAAAAATTACAGTCTACTTTATAGGTCACAATCAGATTGACAAGGTGTAGGGAATAGTTGGTAATTTTCAAAAACGTAGTAGACAAGCTCATTGATAACTGCTATATCCAATGTCAAGCAATTTTTATTTATTGTCTACCTACCTACCTATTTACTGAGAAAAAAAATAGAAGCCGGTACCGTATTTTGGCTTTAAACCTTCACCAATAATTATCGTCAGAATGATGACTTCATGAGGCTCCACCCACTTTGGCCTCGTTATAATTCAGGATAACACTGAAGGCTATCATGGGCATTGTTGGATCAGAAAATTTAAATTCTGGCTATAAAAACTCATTTCTCGAGTAGTTGTAAGAAGTGCTAAATGATCCTCAAGGATCCCAGCAGTTGGCCTAAACGTTTAATTCATGTATACTACTGTTGCGGCACTACTGCTACAGTAGTATTACTACGCTAGCACAGATACCCCACCCACATTTATGTATCGTTCCGCCATTCATAAAGTCTTTGTCATGTTTTTTTCACTGTGCAATAAGCCATGGCCTCCTCAGAAATCAAGTTTAACATTAGATGATAGGTTATTTCATTAAGCTGACAAATTATGGCAACTGGGTATATTATTGCCGTTGTTGAAGCTAAAGATAAAGTATGGTATCATTCCTTCATTGCATTATCATCTTTACTACTATTTGTTTGCTACATGTAGTAATTATTTTAAAGGATAAATGAATTATGTTCACTTTACTTCTATAAATTCCCATTAGATGTACAAATAAAACTCCTAAAACTATTCATGATTTATTTACAAAATGCAGTCATGCCCAAAACATGGCCAACACGGTCGTACGGCCTAAGAAGAAGAAAAAAAATCATATTGTATGATCCGTTGGTCTGATGGAGAGTTTAGCACAAAATTCTTATTTTAACAAAAATAGTTATATAAAGACTGTTTACATACAATCTCTCTTTCTCTTTCTCTCTTGGTGGCATAGTGAATAGTTAATGGAAATGTTCAAAAGCCTGAATGACATTACAAGTATTATAATCATATTACGCTAAATACAAATCAGACCATAAACATTGGATTTAAACTAGAAATTGAATAATTACATATTCAGGCTATAGTAAATATGGCCATGGGCTTTCTCTTGACTGTATAAATTTGCAAGTCGTAAGATAAATGCAGTTTGCAACCACGGGGGCAATTCCAAATCCTGTTAGCCATTCTTGACTGTTATGGGTTTCAGAGCCGATGGAAGAAGGTGAATGGGTGTCTGGTAGATAGGCGGGGCAAAATTTTGTCAAAAGGTGTTTACATTGCTTACGTAATGAATGTTTTCGACTCTTGGTTCGTTATCACTGGCCACGGCGTCGGCTAGATCATTTTTACTTTATAAAAATTAAAACTATCGGGTTTAGGTTATTGATAATGCTGACAAAATTTGTGTGTGGTTGTAAAATATACATATGTCAACTTTCAGCTACATCCGGTGCATTGATAAGGAGCAAAGTCCAAAAAACCGTATTACAGAGGCCCTGAATCTCATAATAGTTTGTTAACTGTTGGAAATTGGAGGAGCCCATCTAAAGACTGATATATTCACACTTCTAGAAAAGCACTCCGAGAGTGCAGACCTCCACCACGGCGCTTATTTCTAGAAACCAGCTTGCCTTGCCTTTCCCAGACTCAATCTAGACCGTAGGCATATTTGAAGTCTGTGTGACAACCATGTGCGAACTTGGGGTTAAGGTTATGGTTAATTCGGTTGACCTTGACCTTGACCTTTGACTTAGTTCTTTCAAAATTGAATCACTTCCACGTCTCAACATAATTAATTACTGAAAGTTGCACTATTCTTGAGTAAAGTTGTGGCCAGGAAGTTGTTCACAAGCAAGCATGCAAACTTACAAACAGGGGCGAAAACATAACCTCCTCCCAACTTAGTTGGCGGAGCTAATAATCAAAAAAATCTTTCGTAGCCATACTTTATATTTGTCTGACTCACCAATACTTTCATTAAAAGATCTCTAGGGAGTCTAGTGTGTGAACAACTATACAGGCATTTCTTTCAATTTCCGACATTTCCCCTTAATTAATATGAGGGGTTCTAGAGCAAAAATAGAACGTTAATCAATGATACATCCAGACTTTTTGCTTGTCACGATTTTCACAGAAACGCTGGCTGGGATTAAATCGTCTTTACACAGAAATCTAATATAAGCCTCTCTTTGTAAGCCAGAAATGTACGCGATTATAATAGGGTGTTTTTCTGCACGCCTGCTAAACGCTTGGATGCATTTCATTTAGGGGAACCAAACCATTTGAATCATCTGAATTGAAAGCTTACAGTATTCATTATTAATTCTTGGTTTCTGTTTTAAAGATAAACAAAAACACCTTCGACGTCGTCTTGCGTTTGTTTTAAGACCGTTTTCAAACTTGGTTCATAATTGAATGTAAGAAAATTCACGCCATTAATACATGTTAAGGTCAAAGGTCAAGGTCGAGCAAATATCCAATTCTAGGTCAAAGGTCCAGGTCAAGGTCGAGCAAAATTTCAAGAAATAAGCTGCCGTGGAGGAGGACTGCGCTATACTGAGTGCAGCTCTAGTTTTTCAGTGCGTTTTTCACACAGTCCACGGGAGGTCAAGTTTTGGTGACCAGAATATCGCTTTAGACACTAAGTATCGGTCCTTACATTTTCAACTATTGATTTACCTACGAACGAACCGGGGTCGTATTCATTCAACGGTCTGGAAGAAACAGTAGATTTGCTTGTTATTTCATTTTTCCTCTTGGAAAGGGGTGGGACAGCCAGTTCTAATGAATTATGAATGACATATACCACAAGTTCTTGGGTCATAGGTTTCTCAGGGTTTGGCTCTTTGAACTATAAGCGTTTTGGTCTAAAGACTAAAGACTTGTATCTTGGCATCGTTATTATTGTTATTATTATTATTATTATTATTATTATTATTATTGTTGTTGTTGTTGTTGTTGTTGTTGTTGTTGTTGTTGTTGTTGTTGTTGTTGTTGTTGTTGTTATTACCACCGCCAACAAAGTTGTGAGGAAATTGTTTTCGTCCCCGTTTGTTTGTGAACAACTTCCTAGCGACAATTTTACTAATAGAGTGGTGAAACTTTCAAGGATTAATTGTAATGTTGAGGAGTGGAAATGATTCAATTTTCAAAGTCCTAGGTCATGTCTCAAGGTTAAGGTCGAGCAAAAGGTTCACCGAATTAACCCTAACCTTAACGCCAAGTTTGCACATGGTTGTCAGTCTTCAAATACGCCTACGGTCTACATTGATTCTAGGAAAGGCAACTTGGTTTCGAGAAATAAGCTCCCGGGCCGGAGGTCTGCACAAAGTGCTTTTCTGATGATTATCATTATTACTAGCTAAACTACAATCCTAGTTGGAAATAGAAGATGCTATAAGCCCAAGGTTTCCAACAGGGACAACAGGGAAGTTATCCCACTGAGGAAAGGAAATAAGGAAACAGATAGAATAGTGTGACCGAGTGTACCCTCAAGCAAGTATCCTCTTATCAAAGACATTGGAAGACCATGATACAAAGGCTACGGCATCACCCAAGCTAAAATCTATCTTCTACCCTCCCCAAGTGGAAAGCAGCCACTGAACAATTCCAGTGCATAAGATATCCCCTTTAGTGAAGATAGGAAAAATGAGCAGTAATTAAAGAGGTATCTAATGAATCATCTGGTTAATGCAACTTCCTAACCGTAGTTTCTCCATCAAGTATTGAAATTACATTAAGCTATTAATTTGCCAGCATTACATCTGGCACTGATTTTAAATTTCTTTCCTTGGTGCCACAGGTATTGTCTCAAGATCTTTTTTTTTTATTACTACGCACCCCGTCCCCCCAACCCCCTTTCATACATATCTTCCATTCATACTGCTGTCGACGGTTCAAACCTAATTTTTCATTTTCATACAACATTCACCACATTTTCATATATATATATATATTTTTTATATCGATGATATCTGTCGAACTTCAAAAGTTCAAACTTGCAGCAAATGTTTCTATGTTGAACAGGCTGATGTAAGTCTTTTGGGCCTTTTCGGTTTGACTGCCTCAAAAATTATGAAACAAAATTACACTTTACTAATGCAGTTTTTTATGCTCTTTCCTAAAATGTAATTAATTTTTTTTTCGAAAAATAAAAAATAAAAAAAGTTATGGCTATTTAAAGGTGTTTATTTCCTATGTATTTGTTAAGAACACGAAATATTTAAAAAAAAAAAAAACACGTTTAAGAAGAAAAAAAAAGGTTAGGTTAGACGTTAGGTTAGGTTAGGTATATATATATATATATATATATATATATATATATATATATATATATATATATATATATATATATATATATATATATATATATATATATATATATATATATATATATGTGTGTTACAGTCAATCTCTAAATCCAGACAATTTGTAAAGTGACTGATTACTTCAGGTAATTTGTGAACTGCCTAGTTCACCCAGTCATTTTATAAATCAGCTGAAAATCGCAGACAATTTACAAAGTGACTAAAATTTTGATAGCTTTTCTTGGCATATTGACTGAAATGATCCTGTGATTCACCTGAATGTTCTGCTCCTCCAAATGACTCGCCAGAGGACTTCGCTCAGCCAGGTAGAGATGCAAAAACTAAATAAATAAATAAATAGATTATTAAGGAAAGAAAGGTAACTGCATTAATTCTTTGTTTTCGTTTATTCAGATGGTTCATCAGAGAGCTTTGCTCCTCCAAATGACTCGCCAGAGGACTTCGCTCAGCCAGGTAGAGATGGAAAAAAAAATACTGTTATAAAATGTAACTGAAAATAATTTGGTTAAATTTCAAACTACATGTCAAGTCTATCACCATTAATGATTTCTTTTTATTTCGTTATTAAGGAAAGAAAAGTAACTGCATTAATTCTTTGTTTTTGTTTATTCAGATGGTTCATCAGAGAGCTCTGCTTTATAAAAAAAATCTTTTGTTGTAAAATGTAAATATTAAACTAATTTAGTTAAATTCCAAACCACATGGCAAGTCTATCTCCATTAATTAAATGTTCTTTTGTTATTAAGGAAAGAAAAGTAACTGCATTTATTCTTTATTTTCCTTTATGCAGATGGCTCAGCAGAGGATTCTGCCTATCCAGTCAGTCCAACCTGTGGACAGAATCCTCAAGGAAGACTTCATCAGTTCCAAGAAGACAGTACTTTAACGGTCCAGAGCATCAGCTGGTCAGTTAGCTCAAGCTGAGCACATGGTCAAACGTAGTCGTTTAGAACACGTCCCAGGTGATCCAGGATATAACGTGACAATTCCCATCCCGTTAGTTGATCGAGGGAAAGGTGATCCACGAAATGTTATCGGTGTTATCCTAGATCGTGACGAAAATTACATGTATCGAATAGGCGTGAGAGATGGGATACTTAAGGGGCGCTATAGTAGGAGCCAATTTGATATCTGCAGCCATCAACTGTATAGTATTGGTGAAGTAAGTGCAGACAAGGAAATAGGACTTCATCAGGCAGTACAGCAATCATCTAGGTTTGGTGGTCAATGTTATGCTAAGTGCAACTGTACTGCAGGCAAGAAACAGTGTCAAACCAATCGCTGTAAATGTTACAAAGAAGGTCACAAGTGCAATAGTCGTTGCCACTCTAGTTTAAATTGTAAGAATAAAAAATGATATAATAATAAAAAAGTCGCATTTTAGAATTAAGTTTTAATTTTGTAATTATCTCGTTCCTCGGGTTTTAGAAAATAAAGTTTTACTCAAAAATCAGGTTTGTTTTTCTTTCTGTTCATTACAGTGCCACTCTAGTTTAAATTGTAAGAATAAAAAATTATATAATAATAAAAATGTCGCCTTTTAGAACACACACACACACACGTTCCTCGGCCGGGCGGGGTCGGAGAGTTGTGATCCATAAACAGGATCATTTCAGTCAATATGCCAAGAAAATCTATCAAAATTTTAGTCACTTTGTAAATTGTCTGCAATTTTCAGCTGATTTATAAAATGACTGGGTGAACTAGGCAGTTCACAAATTACCTGAAATAATCAGTCACTTTACAAATTGTCTGGATTTAGAGATTGACTGTAACATATATATATATATATATATATATATATATATATATATATATATATATATATATATATATATATATATATATATATATATATATATATATATATATATATATATATCCATGTTTGTGTAGCAATTTTTCCAAATAGACTTTATTCCTTATAGCTCAACCTGTCAAACTTCAAGCCGGATGATAGTCCCCTCTGTTATGTATAATTAAAACCAATTAAAGTCATAAACGCAAGGGGACATTGAGGGTCCCTTTGATGACGCCTTCAATCCAAATTTTGTGGTAAACATCATACAGTCTATTTCATTTTACGTTCAATTTCATTTATGGTTTGTACGTGCAATATCCTCACGCGGTATTAATCACTCTTACCAAAAGAAAGCATCTCTTTCTTTATATAAATATGAACATTCAATTCCCCTTGATAGCTAGTGAGAGCTCTTTTAGAAGTGAAATATTTTATACAATATTTCAGTTCATAATAATTATGGGTAATCTCTTCCAAAATGTTGCACGAGAACCGGCAGTGCAATATACTGTACTCATACAAGAAGAGAGTCATATTGTATTCATACATACATACATACATACATACATACAAAGAAAAATATTATATTGAATTAAAATTAAAGGATAACAACTGAAACTGCGTAAATTGGTACGTCAAAAATTGAAATTTATTAAAAGTAAACGATTGAAATTCCGTAAATTGTTACGCCAAATATATACGAGAGAAGGGATACCTTTGATGTGAATCAAAATTTCAAATATTAAATGTATATGGAAGAGGTAACATGAAAACTATAAATGGATAAAATGTATTTTTAAATATTTATAATTTGGATCCATAACCAGTCCCAGATATAAAAAGATGTCTTTGCACAAATGAAGGATCTTGTAAATATGTTAAGAAAAGGGGAACTATTCTATGAAAAATATCATAATAGTGAACGCTGATAATGATATTGAAAATAACTTTATTAACGGTAAAAAATTTCCACAGTAAGATGATTAATAGGTTTAATGTTCATCATTATAAAAACAAAAATGAAAAATTAAGCATCGCAATATGAATGATCAAACAAAATGATTTCTTCTGTTCTATGAATGCGAGATAAAGTAATCAACATCGAATAAATAATAAAAAAAACAAAGATCAATCAGAGATTTCTGACCACCCCCAAAGGTTAATGAGTCATACGTGACATAAAATCCGTAAAAATCCGTCAATTTGTTTTGACGATATCTTTAAAATGGGAAAAAATGCGAATCCAGATCTAGAATCCGGATCCGGATCATCTCCAAAATTGAATGAGGTCGTCCATGAGCTGAGATCTATCTGTGGTGAAAATTTCGTCAAGATCCGTCGAGCAGTTTTGACGTTATCTTTACAATGGCGAAAAATGCAAATCCGGATCTGGAATCTGGATCCAGGATCCGGATTATCTCCAAAATTAAATGGGTTCGTCCATGAGCTAAGATCTATCTGTGGTGAAAATTTTGTCAAGATCCGTCTTGTAGTTTTGAAGTTATCTTTACAGTGGCGAAAAAATGCAAATCCGGATCTAGAATCTGGATCCTGATCCGGATTACCTCCAAAATCAAATGGGTTCGTCCATGAGCTAAGATCTATTTGTGGTGAAAATTTCGTTAAGATCCGTCGATTAGTTTTGACGTTATCTTTACAATGGCGAAAAATGCAAATCCGGATCTGGAATCTGGATCCTGATCCGGATTATCTCCAAAATCAAATGGGTTCGTCCATGATCTTAAGATCTATCTATGGTGAAAATTTCATCAAGATTCGTCGAGTAGTTTTGACGTTATCTTTACAATGGCGAAAAATGCAAATCCGGATTTAGAATCTGGATCCAGGATCCGGATTATCTCCAAAATTAAATGGGTCGTCAATGAGCTAAGATCTATCTATGATGAAAATTTCATCAAGATCCGTCCAGTAGTTTTGACGTTATCTTTACAATGGCGAAAAATGCAAATCCGGATCTAGAATCTGGATCCAAGATCCGGATTATCTCCAAAACTAAATGGGTTCGTCAATGAGCCAAGATCTATCTATGGCGAAAATTTCATCAAGATCCGTCCAGTAGTTTTGACGTTATATTTACAATGGCGAAAAATGCAAATCCGGATCTAGAATCTGGATCCAGGATCCGGATTATCTCCAAAATTAAATGGGTTCGTCAATGAGCTAAGATCTATCTATGGTGAAAATTTCATCAAGATCCGTCCAGTAGTTTTGACGTTATATTTACAATGGCGAAAAATGCAAATCCGGATCTGGAATCTGGATCCAAGATCCGGATTATCTCCAAAATTAAATCGGTTCGTCAATGAGCTAAGATCTATCTATGGTGAAAATTTCATCAAGATCCGTCCAGTAGTTCCAACTTTTGTTTTTCTTTCAATTAATATTTTTCTTTAATTCAAGAGATTCTCGCTTTTTCAAGTTCTAAAACAAACATCTAAAAACAATACGATGAATTAATATAATCTATTGTAAAATAACAACTGTTATTCGACAGGTAACAATGTTTCTTAGCTACATTGTTTTATTCATAATTTAAAAACATGAACTCGAGTATTCAATTTCCAAGTAGATTTAAGAATAGATATTACTTTTCGCTTAGCTTTCATAACATTCATAAGAATGCGGAACAGCACGAAGAGGGAAACATTTCTATGTAATATTCCAGTTTATCTACATTTGTACGTTTATCTGTGCTTTCCGTTCCAATTCTTTATCTGCACTTTTTTCTGAAATATAGAAACATTCGCATTTCAGTTTTTGAACTGACTTACGTAGTCATAAGGTCCAGTTATATCAGAATTCTAACATATTAGAATCACCCTTTGAAATGGTAATGACCAATATGAAGAGAAGAAATTGACTTCTGTAGTCCATAAAGCAAAGTTATACCGGAATTTCAACATGGTAAAATCACCCATATGAGGAGATCATGATTAACGACAGATATAACAACCAAGACACAGGAACTGTAACTTGTTTTAAACTGCTTCCTACCTTTATCAGTGTAAATGAGGTACTTGAATCTTGCAAGATTTTACACTGTCATCTGTTTGAAATCCAAAAACTGTTGACAGTTTTTATGGCCGGATTTATTGATGTGAGAGACGTTTAGAAAATTCCTCTTCTATGAACCATATGAGTCCTCTAAAGCATTGCAAAAATGGCCTATTGGAGTCATCCCTGCCTTGTGATCTGCTGGACTGGGGTTCGAGTTCCATTCAAACTCGTTAGTTCCTTTGGTTGCTACAACCTCATCATCCTTGTGAGATAGGGATGGGGGTTTCGGGGAGCCTTTAGGTCTACCTGTTGAGTCATCAGCAACCATTGCCTGGCCCTCCCTGAACCAAGCTTGGGAGGAGAGGGGCCTTGGGTGCTGATCATATGCATATATGCTCAGTCTCTAGGGCATTGGCTAGCTTGCTAGAGCAATATCACTCTCCCTTGTCTCTGCAATTCATTAAATAGCCTTACTTATTTCATCATACAAGCTCAAATGTCGAAGCGATTAACAGACGTTTCGCATTCCAGGTAAATCCAGGACACAAGTAACTGAGCCTGAATAGAACGTTAACGAGCTCTATTGCTCCAAGTTTTGAGTGATTGACGTGTTTTATGGATAAAGGGATTTTTAAATCCTCCCTGCAATCCCAACATGTGCAAGCATTACTGCCTTTATCGGTGTAATAAATCTATTTCAATCAAAGGGCTTTGAAACAACACAGCTAATGATTCTAGCCTTGATTTCTCCTAATCCTGAATAAACGTAATGGAGTAAGTGAACCACTCACTAGATGGCAGCTCTATATCTGGAATCCTCTTGCATTAGAAATTGTCTTTAATATTTACATGGAAATTAGAAACGCCAAGTAGGGTGGTACAATTATATGTTTACCATCAACAACAACATTATCAAAGCCTAGGAAGGATGCATGATTTTTTTTTACGTACTTTAAGGCATTAATTGCACACTTGATATCTAATGGAATGGCATTACTGGTTTACGCTGGACGTATGGAAGTGAGATGATTTACCTTGAAAAAAAAATTAGGAAAATATACTTTTCCATTTCTAACGGTTTAAACATTTTTGCTCAGTGCGCCAGCATTAATGCTGAATATGTTTTCTATCACTGATTAATTTACATGAACACACACACATATATATAAATATATATATAAATATATATATATATATATATATATATATATATATATATATATATATATATATATATATATATATATATACCCATCATAAGTGCATTTGTGTTACGAATTCAGAGCGAAAAATATAATCATAAAGAGATAGCATAAAATAACTATTCACAGCGAAACTCATAAACTTTCACAATCAAATGAAAATGAGAGAATGTTCTCTTTGGCATCCTTCACAGTATTTACATATAAATCTAATTCCCTTTTAGTCGCCAAATGTTCTTATATATAAACATAAATCATATTCAAATACATTCAAGGAAAAAGTCAAATATTCGCACATAAAGTAAAACAAAGCCTCTAATTATTAATCAAAATCTATTTGCTGGTTTAGCATTTTCAAATATCATATTTGATATTTCAATCTAAGGTTACCATACACATTAAATATTTTTATCTCCAGCTCGCATATTAGGACAACAAGAGAAATAAATATTAGAAATACGCTTTAATGTTTCCATGATTTCCTCGTTCACAAACGGAAATGAAATGTCATCCGGAAGAGACATTGCTACATACCTTTGTCCGTCTCACTTTTAACGTACTTCAATTACACTTCATTCATTCGGGTATGTTGCAATACAGGATAAACTTACGCAAAAATACATCCACGACCGGGATAACAACCGTATGCAAGAGGGGCAGGCGGGAGGGGGGGGGGGGGGGGGGTTAGAAGGGGTTTGAATACTCATGCAAACAGATATACCACGAAGACTCAATAATAAAAAATGTAACACCTAATATATAAATAAATACATATGTAACATCTCCCCTATATAATAAAGAGCAAGTGTCTGATTATATCATGATCTCCTCCAACGCCTATTGATGCAAAGAGCCCCATTTAGATTTCGCCAGTCGTCTCTATCTTCAGCTTTTAATTCAATACTTCTCCATTCAAACCTGATTATATATATATATATATATATATATATATATATATATATATATATATATATATATATATATATATACGCACACACAAACACACACACACACACACACACACATATATATATATATATATATATATATATATATATATATATATATATATATATATATATATATATATATATATATATATATATATACAGGGTGGTCCAAAAGTCAAGTATGTGGAATAAGTTTATGCATCGGCTATATTATTACAAGTGTATTTTGGTTCACAATAAAATCTAACGGCTTTTGTATTTTAAATATAATTGTTTGTATACGAAATCTCAAAATAAAAGTAATAATTTAATGTCCACCTACTATTGGACAACTCAGTATATATATATATATATATATATATATATATATATATATATATATATATATATATATATATATATATATATATGTATATATATATATATTTCCGGTTACGCTCAAGAGAGAGAGAGAGAGAGAGAGAGAGAGAGAGAGAGAGAGCGAGAGAGAGAGAGAGAGAGAGAGAGAGAGAGAGAGAGAGAGAGAGAGTAGTCATACCCTAGTGAGAGGGGGGTGCGTATCTATTTAAATATTTAGCCGTAATTTTCGACGGGTCGCGTACACTAGTATAAAAGAAAAAACTTGTATTAGAATTATATAATTTTTCAGTAATGTATTTTTATCTTTATTGTGTGGGAGCATTTATCAATAGAATGTATTGGAACAAGGTTATGCCAAATTAAAGTTGTTTTCATTAGCAAATACACCACAGTTAAAGCAAATTATTTTAGCTTCGTGGTCGGATTAGCCAGAGGCCATTTGCATCACTCGAAGTGATCCCGACAAATCCCGACTAATTTAACAGGGAAATGTATTATTGTTATAAAGTCGGACAATTCAGCGATTACTGTCGAGTTTTGACTTATCTTTGAAAGTGCTACATGGGAGAATTTAATAAAGTATGCTAATGAAGCCGCACTAATCATTTATTATTTCTTTTACAAACAACAAAAACAAATGCAGCCGTTTCTTGTTTACTGCAGGACAAAGACCTCAGATGTATCCATACATGACTAGGGTTTGGCCAGTTCTCTTCACCACTCTGACCAGCTGTGCAATTTACAGTATGTTATTTAACAGTGATTATGTAACCATTTTCATCGCTAAGCTGTGTAAGGCTAGATATATATATATATATATATATATATATATATATATATATATATATATATATATATATATATATATATATATGTGTGTGTGTGCGTGTGTGTGTGTGTGTGCGCGCGCGTGTGTGTATGTATGATTCAAGCAACCCGGAATCATTAGGGCAATGGAAAATCAAAAAAGTCATTTTCAAATGTTTGCCGGAGATGAATAAAATATTACATTATAAAGTCAACTTCCGAAGAGGAAAAAGGGACTGAATGCACAGTTACTGAGGGAGCATGACGTGTTACTGGTGAGCCTTTCGTCTATGACATCGTTTTCACCCTCTATGAATACAAGTCGTCAATTAGAATTGTCCACGTAATTTTTTTTTTTTTTGATAGAATTTTCTTGAAAGTTATCATCGTTTATCCTGAGAAAATAAAATATCTATTGTATATTCAGAAGAGATTCGTCGTCATAAACCCTAAATGGAATAGAATTATTCATGAGCATCAAACACAAATACGTATTTTTAAGGGAAAGTTTCCCATTTTCTCGAACGTTTGTCTTGCGAACGGTGTTCCAAAAAGGCTTATGTTTATTTTCGTAAAATGTCCAGATTTTTTCGTATGTAATAAAGAAAGTGTTGGTGAAGTTAGTGAAATTAAAAAAAAAAAACTTTTAGTGAATCATATAGTAAAATCTTTAGAAATAGCCGCCCATTCTATTCTCACTTTGAATATATTTTCTATATTGAATATATCTTCAATAAAAGCAAGATAAAATATTGGTAACATTCAATACATTGTTACCCTTCAAGAACCTTCTTTTGTAATGCAAACTAGCTTGCTTTACCTTTGTCGCTTTATGCATATATATATATATATATATATATATATATATATATATATATATATATATATATATATATATATATATATATATTGGCGTGCTACTGTTATAAGCACACATTGAGTATGAGTTGTTTTTCAGATGTATTTAAATGGTACATGAATACATCTTAATAGTTTTTAAGTCTTTATTATATAAAAACAACAGAGTTAAACATCTCCATCACTGGAGGAAGCTGTGTTGGTCCAGATGACCAATTTTGGTGAAGTTTAGATATGAACTGAATAAATTATCGATATCACAGATATCGTATGCTTGGTTTACTTTAGCCACGTGACGAAATCGGAAGACACCTGCATCCGGTGACGTCACAAACTTTCACACGATGAGACAATGTGTTGACGTTTAAGAAGAATGTCAAATTGCTGAGACTTGCATTGTATGTCCGGTTTACGATTTGAATGACTACAGCAATCCCAGGGTTAGCTCTTCCAACCAACATGACATATTACGTCATTTGTTTTAAACATGTAATATTAACTATTCTAATCATTACATAAGCTCGGCCAGCTATCTCAATTTTTTTTACAAAAATTTAACAACAAGCCGAAACATGGTTATTAGGTGTGACTGGACATACGTATTATTCTTTGTTTAACTTTAGCCATAATCAACTGAGGACGAATGTCCAAATAGGCACATTAAAAAATAATAACAATAATGCATACAAAAAAGATATTACCAAAGCAAAAAGAAAAATGCATGATAAAACCAAGATCATATATATGGTACATTGCTAGCAAATGATTACATGGTACCAAAAAACAAAATAAATTCTGACTTACATATGATTCGGTAACTTGATAAAGAATAATTGTTACCTTTGTCAGAAACAAAATACTCAATTTTTAGTGCACAAACACGAATTCCTGGTACGTACACGTACCATGGTTTCGTACATATATATATATTTATATATAGGGCTGATATATCTTATTAGATGCCCATAGATTCTGTTATATATTTTATTATTTTTTTTTTTTCTCTTTTCTTTTTTATCATTCCGGCTTATATACTTTTATTAGATGCCGAGAGAAAAAAAATGATTTATATCCTTTTTTATTTTATTTATTTTTTAAATGTTGTTTTAAATGTATTTTTAACAATGCAAATGTAGAGAATTTCTTTAATTACATATTACTAGCGTACTAATCAGCTTTTCATACAAACATCTTCCCGACAAATTACTCCCTTAGCGAATGAGGTGGCCACTCAAACAGCTTTGAACTGGATCCAATAGGGGGTATTGTCGGGGCTATGCAACTCATTCCTTTTTAGCTGCTTGCTGTGCCGTAACCTACGCCAAACAAGGATGTTCACGGCGATAAATATCACCACCGTGAAACACAAACCAGCCAGTAGTATGGGGTGAAGAATTTCTTTATAAGTCGGTGACAGGTGGTCCTTTTCGGTAAGTTTCATCAACCGCTTTGCCACATGTCCGTTGTATGGGAGAGGAAGTGCTGGCATTGTAGAGGTCCACGTGAAGTTCGCGAAGTAGGCTCGTTCTCTGATGATTGTCCGTAGACCAGTCACCATGGAATTCGGGGAAGTCCCGACACAACCATCTGCTGCGACGAAGATATGTGTAAAGGATGTGGATCCGTCAGGGCATGATACATTGAAGCCGTCCTTGTCGTATCGTATCCACGAGCCATTATTCAGTCTGCAATTGAACTCTTTATTGTCAAAGTGATAAAGCTTATCCAGACAATTTTTACTTGTATGGGAGAGAGCACCGTCTAGCACTATACCTAACTCGCATGAATCCATTAAGTTTTTACGGAATTCAAATGAGTCAGCTGTACATATTTTTCTATCCATTGCGTCTGAACAGTGAGTTAATTGATTTAAGTCTTTAATGACCGTATATGTTTCCTTGTCTGGGGAAATCAATACGTTTCCTGTCAAACTGGATATTACTGGATTTGAGTGATTCGTCATGAAAGTCGGAAATGGTGATATCCTGTAAGATTGCCAGGCATCAGAAGAATCAAAGGGAATTGTAATCCTAATCTTGTTATTATCTACGTTTACTGTAATTAGGCTGTAATAAAATTCTAACCTATGTTCGTCTAACAAAGGAACATAGCCTAGTTTATCCCTTCCGTTCTTCAGAATTAATTTTAAGTAACGTATAGGCAACAAATGGGGCGACAATACACCTTTAGTTGCTAACGTGATAGCTTCTACATAATCCTTGGATTTCTCAATGAAATGTGTAATTCTGTTATGTATGTGATCTATCTTTGAATCATAATACGTTAATGTTGCCAACAAATCCTGTACTTCCATAATTTGAACGATATTATCTGAATGTTCATTTAATAAATCCATAATTTTATTGATTGAAGCTAACTGATCCCTTAGTTCTGACATAATCAATTCATCTTTATGAGTCAAGAACTCAATTTTCTTATTTTGATTACTAATTTTAAGACGATTGGAAATTCCTAAACCTAAACTTGCAACAGACCCAAAGATGCTTAATGCAGCATAAATGAACGGATTCCGTCTTTCTTTATGTTCGTGTCCTACAGTCCACATCAAAAGGTCATAAGCCAAAGATCCTGTCTCGCCAGTCTTATTTTTCAAGTCATCAGATAGCATCTCTGCAACTTTTAATGTTGATCCAAGCAAACTCTTAGTAGTCAAATGAAAATGTCTTCTATGCAACTCATCCAATGATGCAGAAAACCTTGAAATGGCGGTTCTTAAGAAAAATTGCTTGCATATTCACTTCTACAATTACGTTGGTTGATGTAATAAAAATGTCTTCTTGTCTTTCAACTATATTGCCATATTTAAAATATATATTTTTAGTCTTAGAACTCATCCCATACGAGAAAAATGTCTGAGCGAACAATATCACTCCCAACAACAAAAAATTCATCTTGGAAACCTGTAACGAGAAAAAATATATGTAATTACTCCTGTATTAAAAAGAAAACTTTTAATCACATAAAACAGAACAGAATTTTCCCTCACTTCTTTTCCTCTCTTTTCTTTTTAATTTCTTATGTGAGCCAATGGTACTATTCTCTCATCCGTGGGTTGGGCTACGTTTTGAATTCTAAACCTATTGGCCGTTAATGTTTCCAAAATGTTAAATGGGCCTTCAAACTTAGGTGTTAATTTATAGTTGAACCCTTTTCTGACATTGATTTGAATATAGATGTTATCACCCACGGTATATGTTTTAGTTGGTTTCGCTATTTTATCATGATTCCTTTTCATTATGATTTGTGATTCTTCTAAATTCTTTCGAAGGATATCATATCGACTTATACTTGCATTTATACATTCTTTTAAAGGATTTGATAGATTAGTTGTAGGCGTTAATACATGGAAAGGTGTTCTAACTGGGGTACCATACAATGCTTCATGCGGTGACATTTTAATTGATATATGATATGAATGATTCAGAGTACTCAGTGCCACCGGTATTGCAATATCCCAGTTGGGGTCTGATCCCCCTAGTGTTACCCTCAATATATTTAATATCTTCCTATTTGCTCTTTCCACTAGCCCATTCGACTCTGGGTGATATATCATGGTATTAATCTTCTTTATGTTGAGGAATTCACACAATGAGGTAAGAAAGTGATTATTAAATTCACCACCCGAGTCTGAGATTATCATGTGTGGAATTCCATGTTTACAAATGTAACACTCGTAAAACTTCCTAGCGCATTCAATCGCAGTTTTAGTTTTAAGCGCTATTAGTTCTGTATATCGAGTTAAAGCATCTATAATTACTAAAAGGTGCTTATTTCCTCTGTCTGACTCGTAAAATCCTGTTAACAAATCTAAATGTATTCTTTCAAAGGGTTGATTGGGCACAGGATAAGCTCCTAGGCTGACAGGTGTTTTCGTATGCCCTTTGTTTTCCTGACATGTGCGACAATTAGCTATGTGTCTTTTTATATCTGTAAGCATTGTATGCCAATAAAACAATGATTTGGCTTTCTGTGACATTAATGAGAACCCAGGGTGTCCATGTAATGGATTTGAATGCAACCAATTCAGGACAGTGGAAATAAGTGAGATTGGTACTACTACCTGGTCGTTAGTTACATGTGGTATATTGCGGGTTTTCCTTGTCACAGTCCTACACAGAATATTATCTTTGATTATATAATTCTGCTGCTTATACTTTATATATTCCTTTTCTTTATGATTGCCTTTCAAAGCATTTATAATTGTTTCTATTTTCTGATCTTTTCTTTGCTCAGTCTGTAACAATTCAGCGCTCCAGCCTAAATCTTCTTGTTCAGATATTGTTTTTACAATAGGCATGGATGTTGATATATCTATTAATTCAGCTAAAGGCTCCGTACAAGATGACACGGGGTTGCGTGATAATGCATCCGCAATGATATTTGCTTTCCCAGGTAAATACCCGATTCTTGCGCCAAAATCTTGAATGATCAAATGCCACCGAGTTCGTTTAGGGCTGTGGTTGAAGCCTTTAAAGAACTCTGTTAGTGGTTTATGGTCAGTAAGAACCTTAACGGGATAACCGTAAATTATGAACTTAAAATGGACTAGCGAATTAACAATAGCTAGTCCTTCCTTGTCTATTACTGCATACTTACTTTCGGAAGTTCTCAATTTTCGAGAATAGAAAGCTATCGGGAAAAACTGTTTATCATATTGCTGAAGCAATACCCCTCCTACTCCTAAGTCTGAGGCGTCTGTTGCAATGAAGAATTCCTTACCGAAGTCAGGAAATTTTAAGATAGGAGAACTACACAGTTCATCTTTCAAAGTATTAAACGCCTGTTGATGTTGCTCAGACCATATGAAATCTACGCCCTTCTTCGTAAGATCAGTTAAAGGAGCGGCTATTATTGAATAGTTGCGTATAAAACGCCTGTAATATCCACTACAACCCAGAAATTGCTGTATTCCCTTGACATTAGTAGGTATGGGAAAATTACGTATAGCCGACACCTTATCATGGACTACTTTAAGACCTTGGCTTGACACCATGAAACCCAAATATATTAATTCTGTTTTGAAAAATTCACACTTACTAATCTTTACCCTTAAATTATGTTGTCTTAATCTCTGTAGTACTAGTTCTAACTTACGTAGATGTTCTTCTAAGGTGTTGGAAAAGATTACAAGATCATCCATATAGGCATGCAATATATCCCCTAACAAGTCTCCAAACACTATGTTAATCATTCTTGTAAATGTTATAGGAGCACAACGTAAACCAAAAGGCATCCGTAAAAATTCATAATGTCCCCTGGCTGTGCTGAAGGCTGTGTATGGGATACTATCTTCTTCTAATGATATCTGGTGAAAGCCTTTAAGTAAGTCCAAACTGGTAAAATATTTATTCTGACCTAACAAAGACAAAATATCGTCAGTACATGGCACTGGGAATCGATCAGGGGTCGTTTCCTCGTTTAGACGACGAAAGTCGACGCAGATACGCCATGTTCGATCTTTTTTCGGTACAACTATTAAAGGAAAATTATAAGGGCTGTTTTATTTTCTAATGACTCCTTCCTCTAACATTTTACCTACTTCATCATTTATTTCATTCTGGAATTTCATAGGGAGTCTGTACGAGGGTACATATATAATTTTCTGCTTGTCCTTTAACCTTATTTGATGCTCGATCACATCTGTTTTTCCTAAGGATCCATCCGTAGCGGAAAAGACATCTTGATATTTAGTTAAAAGTTCAAAAATTTTCTGCTGAATTTCTTCGTCTTGAATGTCCTTACTGATTTTATTTTTAATAGATCGCAAAAGGGACTCATCCGCAACTGATTGAGAGTGATTGATTTCAGCAACGGTAAGAATACGATGTTTATAAACTTCTACATCCAAGATATGTTGATTTTTGTGAATTACTAAAGTGTTATTTAAATGATTACAGACTTCGATATTACATTGCTGATGTGAGCCTACTGTATAAATAGCTTGTGTGACAGACAATCCGTTAGTTTTCAAAGTATCGGAAAGGATTAATATTTCAGATCCCGGTAGTGTTTTCTTTATTTGCACTATTAAATTCGAAGGTATGTTTGGTTCGATAGATTGCGTGCAAGATGATATTACGGGTGAACGAGAATTCTGCTGGGTCGCGTATATTATTTCTTTATTAGTGAGACAAGTTATTGGTTCTTCAACGTACGTTACGGTTACATTTGTCGTCTCCTTTTTATCCAAAACTGACTTTAAGGTATTAGAAGACTTATAGAATTTCCCTTTGATATACACGCCGTGCTTGGCAGGAGCTAAGATAATGTTCTGATTTCCCATAGATGGGTATCCTATAATTACAGCTGGATACATATTAATGTTTTTTACAACAACAAATGTATCGGCAAACGTGCGATTACCGACTCTGAACTGAATATGAGTTATGCCTATGACGTTTAATTCATTATTTCCTATACCTGAAAGTCTAATTCCTGATTTTTCAATCGGAAAGTTCGAAAACAACAAATGATGTGTCTTCAAATCCATAATATTACGTGGACTACCAGAGTCAAAAAATAACGTAAAGGATTTGTGTTCTAAATTTACAGCATATAAGGTTGGCCGTAACTCATTTTGGCTTATTATTGTATAAATTCGTTGCAAATCTACGGGACCATGCACTGTTTTACTTAATTCGGCCGTGTGTTTCTTAGGAAAATCTATTGTCTCACAATTATCTGATAAAACATTAAATTGATTATTCAATACTATTGATGTTGACATGAATGACCTTGACCCAACATCACTCTCTTCCCCTCTAGAGTTAACTATGTGGTATTTGCTTTGCTCTGCACATTCTGAAAATTAGACTGACCTTGCGAGGTCTGGTTTGACGGCCCAGGCTCAGCGATATTTGAAGAAGTGTTTGTTTGTTTCGGACTCTGAACTGCATTGACATTTTGTTGTTTCTTCTTATTGTTAAAATGAGGATTTTTCTTTTTATTTCCATATGGAACTGACTGTGGAATTGACTGTGTATTTCTAGGATATTGTTGTGTCTTACGCGCGTAACATTGACTATAAGAATGCGATGCTGTGTTGTGAACTGAGCAAAATTTCGTTCTACAGTCTGCGCTTATGTGACCTTGACGTTTGCAGTTGTAACACGTCACTCCCGCTACTGGACTGTTAATTACGTTCACTGTTTGTGGTTTTGTTTCATTCTTAGCAAAAACTTGAGTTAACACGGGATCGAGATCTGGACACTTGGATATGTGTTTCTTTATCTGTTTATAGACATCCAATTCCGTACTTGCAGGCATTAACTTCTTATCAAAGCACCGCACTAAAGCTTCAGGCAACATAAGTGTCATGCAAGTTAAATACATTAATCGTAAAAAATCTTTCACGGAGATGTTATCGTTAGTAACCCAAGTGGAATTACCTAAAATGTCCTGATATTCGTTAAGCCTATCAGCTATGAGAGCTGCTCTCTCAATAACATTAAGCCGATTCATAGTGGCTTGATTAAGTGTATTTCGTAACGTTAACACTACATCCAAGGCTTCCTCACCCCCATAGATCGCGCGTAACCTAACTTTGAAATCATCCCAAGTAACTGCTTCCTGAAATGAAACACCTCTTAAATACGCACTCGCATCCCCCTTAGAAAAATCTATAAAACTTTTAGCTTCTTGTAATTGTACAAAAGGATCTACGATTTGTTTGGCATTTAAATGGGCATCAACGGATGAAATCCATGACTCCACATTTTGTGGCAAGAACCCGTTGACCCGACCTTGAAAAGGAAGGATTGCTGACCTGGCATTTACAAGCGTCACAATTGGAGGAGGATTAGCCTGGCCTACACCACTAGGTCCAGGGGTAGGGCTGACAGGAGGAGCCATGACTGCTGTATTTTTTTTTTTATCTCTTTGACCCCTTGCAATTCTATCAAAATATCTATATAAGTACAGACGCCCACTGCGTAAACGCATATGTATAATAAAATTCCCCCAACACTGTTACTAATCCCAAAACATTTCCCCAAGAGTTTCTGAAAGAAAAAGGAATTAGCACAAAGAAAGAAAAATTCTAAATGAGAATTCGGAGTTTCTTATAACAAAGTTTAGGAATTCACTCACCCCAGTAATAATCGACTAACGACTTGTGATAACTACACTTCACTGCCCAAACTGGAATGAATACAAAATATCTGTACTTAGCTTATATATGAAGTCGACACGTCCTCTCTCTCTCTCTCTCTCTCTTGATGTTTTGTTAGCGATGTCTCGTTCTAGTTTCTTGTTGAATGTAGTTCTTCCTGGATATGTCTTGCAATTGTTGAACGCCAGTCCTTGGGTTTCCTAGGATGTTGATTGAAGATTCAGGATGTATACTAACATATGTTGATGTTAGCTTTTCCGTTGGACTTAGTCAAAATTGCAGATTCTTGTAGATAATGTTGAGTTCTTGAAGATCTTTCTCACGTTTTACAGTTTTTATTTTGAAGTCTTGAAGATCTTTCTCTGGTTTTACAGCTTTTATGTTGAAGTCTTGAAGATATTTCTCTGGTTTTACAGCTATTATTTTGAAGTCTTGAAGATTTTTCTCTAATTCTTAGAGTTTAACCGCTGTCTTAGAGTTTAATTGCTGCCACCATTTATTGGCGTGCTACTGTTATAAGCACACATTGAGTATGAGTTGTTTTTCAGATGTATTTAAATGGTACATGAATACATCTTAATAGTTTTTAAGTCTTTATTATATAAAAACAACAGAGTTAAACATCTCCATCACTGGAGGAAGCTGTGTTGGTCCAGATGACCAATTCTGGTGAAGTTTAGATATGAACTGAATAAATTATCGATATCACAGATATCGTATGCTTGGTTTACTTTAGCCACGTGACGAAATCGGAAGACACCTGCATCCGGTGACGTCACAAACTTTCACACGATGAGACAATGTGTTGACGTTTAAGAAGAATGTCAAATTGCTGAGACTTGCATTGTATGTCCGGTTTACGATTTGAATGACTACAGCAATCCCAGGGTTAGCTCTTCCAACCAACATGACATATTACGTCATTTGTTTTAAACATGTAATATTAACTATTCTAATCATTACATATATATATATATATATATATATATATATATATATATATATATATATATATATATATATATATGTATATATATATATATATATATATATATATATATATATATATATATATATATATATATATCCATCCATCTATCTATCTATCTATCTATCTATCTATCTATCATATATATATATATATATATATATATATATTTAGGCTTAATGATTTTTTTTCCTAAAATTTCTACTTTTCCAATTTCATACTTCCTTTTCACTTCATTAATTACCAATTTTGAACTTATCTAAGATTCCATTCTTCCGTTGGTATTCTTAAACTTTCTCCACAGGAATCTTCATATGATCAAAATTATTCGCATTATACTTTTGTTGGAAAACCTTTCAAGTTTTCCGCATTTTCTCTTCTTTATTGTCCTTTCCGCATTTCTGCCAAACCATCTTTATCCTTCTTCTTCCGTTCTAATCTTATCGTAACCCTTTCTGGCCAGCTTCCAACGCACTAGACTTATCTTTACTGTACCAAAAGAAAAATCTCCACACAGCAATAAATTCATGTGAATGGTCCGTGCACAGCTAGAAAACTATGGTCAAGGTCAGTAACTTAGACAACTTCATTTTTACCACTGCTTTAGAATTCTGTAGACCTTGCAAGCCTTCTATATGTTGGTCTATAAAATACCAAAGTCCCAAGGCTCTCTCTCTCTCTCTCTCTCTCTCTCTCTCTCTCTCTCTCTCTCTCTCTCTCTCTCTCTCTCTAGTTAGAGATGTGTGATACCAAATCACTGAATCAGCCCAGTCTCAGAGAGATGGTTTTTAAGGACTGAAGTAAAGTATTGCAATTTCATGAAATATGTCTTGAAATATCTTAGTTAAATATCCTTCTGTTTTATAATGGTCAAATATTAATATACCTATATTAAAGGCGTATACACAAGTGTTTAAATTAGTAATACATAAGCACAATGAAAACGCTGATCTCAGGACCCGTAATACCTGACCTAATACCTTGCGATTTTTTCCTCTGGGGCTACGTGAATGGAATAGTGTATGTTCCCCCTCTTCCTGCAAACCTAGAAGAACTCAGAGAATCACTGCCTCACTGGAGACTGTTACCCAAGACTTGCTAGAGCGTGTTTGGGAGGAGCTCGATTACCGACTTGACGTGTGCCGTGTCTCAAGCGGTGCGCATATTAAACATTTGTGAAATCGTTTATGAAATCCACATGCCTTTGAATATCTCATTCAGATTTGGAGGAATAAATCTTATGATGTTCAGAATTAAGCATGTTTAGTTTTGTTTGCCTTGATCATGTAGTTTCTGTGATATTTATATCCCAAATGATATCAAATTTTTTGAAACACCCTGTACACGTGTATGTATGTATGTATGTATGTATGTATGTATATATATATATATATATGTATATATATATATATATGTGTGTATATATATATATATATATATATATATATATATATATATATATATATATATATATATATATATATATATATATATATATATATATATGTGTGTGTGTGTATATATATATATATATATATATATATATATATATATATATATATATATATATATATATTGTAAAGGAAAAATTACGGTATTTAAATGTAAATTCCTGTTTACTTTTTTTTTAAAAGTAACTACCTGTTTGAGAGTCCCTAGATAGTTTTCTTTGGACCCCTCTTTTGTTCAATCTAGGACTTTCTGTGCTACTCTCTCAAGCTTCAGAGGACAGCTGCGGGTGTGTCCCTAACCCGTCACGAAGTCCCGTTTTGTTCTTGGAAGAAATTGTATTACATTTTAAGAGAAAGTAAAAAAAGTGAAGGAAAAGTCTGCTTTTCCTAACCCTAACTTCCAATGGAAATGTGCAGGAGAAAGACTTAGTGGATGTTCCTCGGTACTACAGGAGAATCGTAGTAAACATCGCTTTTCTCTGTTTAATTTCTTGAGAGACAAATATTCAGTGATAAATGTGACTAATATTAATGTTTGTTTTTCTGTTTTGATTTTGCATCTTGTTTAGTTATATTTTGGCTATTATTTTACTATTTGGTGCTTGTTATCGTAACTTTTATTATATATTATTGTGACGTGAATTATTTGACTGATTTGCTTCAAAGAGTATTGGGCAACTAGTAATAATGAAGTTGTTTCATAACTGTAATTTCATAGTTGCGTTCTTCATTCATGTTTGAATTTGTTGTTCCTGGTAATTTAATTATTATATTTATATGGTTTTGTATTTAACTAGCATTCATAATTTCTCTTAATTTATATCTTATTTGTATGGAACCCTAGTTGTATGTAACTTTAAATATTATTGATAATTATAATATTGGTAAACTTATCTCTATTTGATTTTCTCTCTTGTATTTTCACTATATTATGAGGTATTATCATGCTATAAACATCATTAAAAGAATCTGATAAGGATATATAGAAATATCCCTTACATATTGGCGACCTTGCCAGGATAATACTGCATATGTTGTGTGAATCAAGGTGAAATTCACTTAGACATTATCACATGTATATTTTGCGGGGTGAGTAAGAGTTTGTTGCGCATGCTCAATACAGTACAGCCTCTGTGAACAAATCTTTAAGTGACTTTAAGGGTAAAGGAGTTTGACTCTCGTAATTGCCTAGAGGGGACAGGAATTACGACAAGCATGATAGTGTTGGAGCCATAGTAAATTCCACGAGTTACCCTAGTTAAGGAGTCCAGCAAATGCTGACCCTTGTTTCTTAATGCATGTTAGCATTCAAGAAAAGAGTTTTAAGTAGTTGAAAGCTCTTCAATATTTTGACTGTTAGTGTGTGGACTGGAAGTATATTTTATTGTCTATTTGAGCCTTCTTTATTATATTTTCTATTTAGGTTCCACCATAAAATCAAGACTTGTTACTGTCCTTGGCAACACACTAGTTTAATTGTAACTGTTTGCTCTAGTTTCATACAATGTCTGAATTACAGTTTTCCTATTGGATCGAGCAAGGAAGAATAATTGGTTTGGAAGGAAATGGACTTGGTGAATGGGCAACAAAAAAATATGAAGCAGGATTACAAAGATTACAAGAACGAGAAGAAAAAAAAAGAAAAGGAGAGACAAGAACGAGAAGAAAGGGCTAAAGAACGAGAAGAAAGAAACAAAGAACGAGAACTTAGGAAATATGAAATGGATAGAAGTTTAGAAGAAAGAAGATTAGCACTTGAGGAAGCAAAGCTAGCTCTTGATAAACAAAGAATTGATGATGGTATTCATGAAAGTACTGTTCCTAAGGTAAGTGGTATTAAACCACCAAAACTTCTTCCTTATAATGAAGATGAGGACATAACTGCTTACATAATAAGATTTGAAAGTGTTGCTTCCTTATGTGAGTGGCCTGTTAGTGAGTGGGCTACCCGTTTGGCATTATTGTTTTCGGGCACTGCTTTAAATATTTATTCTACCCTTTCTGAAGAAGAAATTGCAGATTATGTAAGTTTAAAAGCTGCTGTTTTAAGGGCTTTTAAGAGGACCCCTGAACAGTACCGTAAAGAATTCAGATTTGCTAAGATGAGCTCTGAGATTAATTTTTCTCAATTTATGACTCAACTCTTTAGACACTTTGATTATTGGTTTCATTCAAGTGATGTTGATGATTCTTTTGAAAATTTAAGAGAATTTATAGTTGTTGATCAATTTCTCACTGTCTTACCACATGACATCAGACTTTTTATTAAAGAGCAGGAATTATGGAAAGCTAAAGATGTTGCCGAAGCAGCAGACAGATTTGCAGGTGCACATAGATGTTATCCTGGGGATAAGCAGACCCAAAAGAAAAGTCTGAATCCTAAACCATCTTCAGTTGTCACCCAAAGGCCAACACAACTTTGCTATGTTTGTGGCGAAGCTGGACACATTGCACGATCCTGTCCTAAAGGTAAAGCTGCAATGACTTCTACTCCTGGCACTTCATCGAACAAAGCAGGATCAAATAAGGTTGGTCGCTATGCTTCTAAAGAAACTCACTCTAGAGCTCCATTTACTCATGGTGTGGTTAATGGTTCTCGTGTTTCTACCATTTTACGTGATACTGGCTGTTCTACATGTATTTTATCCAAAGACCTGTTTCCTAACTAGAATGAGAGGGAATTGCCAAAATCATCATTAATTGATTATTTAGGAAGGAAAAATGTTTTTCCAGTGTTCCAGTTTATATTGGATGTAAATGGTTTACTGGAAAGGTTAATGCTATCATTGCCCCAATTAAGTTTTGTACAGTACTTTTAGGTAACATTGAAGGTGCTCTTTTTCCTAAAGATGGAGACTTCCCCCCTTGGAACTCCATTGATGAGGAACCTCGAAGAAACCATCTGCCTACAGAAAAAGGTAAAGCTATTGAACACATCAATATAATAACTCGTTCAGCTTCAAGGAAAGTTGTTCACCCATTAGTTTTTCCTGGTGTAGAAGCCCTTGAGACTACTCCTATTGACTTTATAAAATTGCAAAATGAATGTTCCACCCTGGAATCGATCAGGAAAGACTGTCAAGCCAACACCATAACAAAAAACTCAAAAGTGGAGTACGGGTATGTACTGAGAAATGAAGTTTTGTATAAGGAAATTGTAAATGCAAACAATTCAAGAATTGCCAATAAATTTTATTTAGTTGTTCCTCTTAAACTTAGAAAGGTTGTTCTTAAATTGGCGCATGATTTACCTGTGGCAGGACACTTTAATCATCGCAAAACCCTAAAAAATCAGAACTATATTTCTGGCCAGGAATGTGTACAGATGTGTATGCATATTGTAGATCTTGCGATAACTGTCAGAGGAACACAAGTAAAGGTAGACATAAAAGGGTCTCCATGGTAAAAATGCCAGTAGTTTCCATTCCTTTTAGCAGAGTAGGAATTGACATAGTGGGTCCACTGAATCCAAGCACATCTGAAGGTCACAGGTTTATTTCAACAATGATTGATTATGCTACAGGATTTCCTGAAGCAATTCCTATGAAGACCATAACCACTGTTGATGTTGCAGATGCTCTTATGCAAATATTTTCTAGGTTAGGAATACCAAAGGAAATAATATCTGATCGAGGAAAGCAGTTCACATCAGAACTTATGGAACATGTGTACCAAATGTTGGGAGTAAAACCATTGTTTACTACTCCGTATCATCCAGCTGGCAATGGTCGTTGTGAAAGACAACACTCTGTTCTCAAATCTATATTGAAGAAATTGTGTCATTTGCAGCCTAGAGAATGGCATAGATATTTACCTTGTGCCCTGTTTGCTATGAGGGAGATTCCTTCTGACACTCTTGGTTTTTCCCCATTTGAACTCCTTTATGGATATCAAGTAAGGGGACCACTACTAATATTGAACGAGATATGGACTAATACTGGCCTTTCTAATGATACCCAAAATGTTTATTCTTTTCTTTTTGATCTTAGAAACAGGCTAGAGGAAACTTCAAAAATAGCCCGGGAAAATATAAAGACTTCACTGGAAATCTACAGTACGTACTTTGACAAGAAAAGTACTCGTAGGCAGTTTAAAGTCAATGATGAGGTGTTACTATTACTGCCAACAGAACACAATAAGTTGTTAATTGAATGGCAAGGACCATTTAAAGTTCTGCGGAAACTCAATAGTGTTGATTACATAATCGATGTGAAAGGTAAGCCAAAAACATTTCATGTTAACTTGCTGAAGGCATATTTTTACAGGTCACAGAATGTGTTATCAGTGGCTGATGAAAATCTGAATAGTTCAATTTCAGATTATTGCTGTGTAACCTCTCATGTAATAGTTTTGAGTGAAGACATCGAAGATCCTATGCCTTGTGTTGAAGAAGAAATAACTTCTGAATTAGATATCTGTCCAACTTTAACTCCAGAACAAAAAGGGAAACTAGAAGTACTGAATAATTTTACAGAACTCCTCTCGGAGATACCAGGTTGTACCTCTACCATAATCCACAAGATTGAATTAACGTCAACAGAGCCTATTCGAAAGAAAATTTACCCAGTACCAGCACATCTTAAGGAGGAAGTATGTAAAAAAGTAGATAAATTACTGAAACTTGGGATAATTGAAGAAAGTAAGTCTGATTATTGTAATCCTATTGTCATGATAAAGAAACCTGACAACACATTCAGGTTAGCACTAGATTTTCGTGCACTCAATTCAGTAACAAAGTTCGATTCTGAACCTATGCCCTCAATTGATGAAGATTTATTTAAATTTCGTAATATGTCTTTTATTACAGAATTGGATATCACAAAAGCCTATCATCAGGTTATGTTGGACCCTAATGCAAGACCTCTAACGGCTTTCCCTACTTACCGTGGTTTAATGCAATATAAGAGGCTACCCTTTGGACTGGTTACTGCATGTGCCACCTACGTTAGATTGATGAAGAAAATCTTTCAGGGAATGAATCATATCTCTATCTATTTTGATAACATATTTGTGATGTCTAATACTTTCCAGGAACATTTGGAAACCTTGAGTGAGGTACTTCGAAGATTGAGAGATCATGGTCTTACAGCCCGTCCATCAAAATGTCATTTTTGTTATGAGAAAGTTAAATATTTGGGTTTTGAAGTAGGTAATAATATAATCAGACCCCTGAATGATAAAATTTTATCTTTGCAACAAATTCAAATTCCAAAAACTAAGAAGTTATTAAGAAGCTTTTTAGGTTCTGTTGATTTTTATCGACAGTTCATCCCAACTTTGTCTAGCTTAACGTCACCATTAACAGCAAAGCTTCAAAAGGAAGTGAAAGAACCTCTACAATGGAATAGTGAGGAAGAAAACATATTTGAGATTATTAAGAAATACTTCATTGATGCCCCTATTCTTCATATTCCAGAGATACATAAACCTTTTGTTCTAAGGACAGATGCCTCTTCAGTTGGTCTTGGAGCTGTGCTCCTTCAGTATGATGAAGAAACAGCCTATCCTATGCTACCCGGAAGCTTCTCCCAAGGGAACAACGGTATTCTACCATTGAGAGAGAGTGTTTGGCTATCTTCTGGGCTGTACGAAAATTCCACTTTTATTTGTATGGGAAAGAGTTTTCATTGAAACAGGCCATAAGCCCCTTACCTACATGGAAACTCTGAAATCAGGAAATGATAGGATTTTGAGATTAATTCTGGCCCTACAACCATATAAATACAGGATTATATATATATCTGGTCAATCTAATAATTTTTCAGATTTGCTGAGTAGAAGCAATTAATGTATTTTGCTTATGTAAATAGTTGAGAGGGTAAACATTTCCTTTAATTTGTTTGTAAATTCCAAGGAATTAACTTGTTAAAGGGCCTATGTAAAGGAAAAATTACGGTATTTAAATGTAAATTCCTGTTTCCTTTTTTTTCTTTTAAAGTAACTACCTGTTTGAGAGTCCCTAGATAGTTTTCTTTGGACCCCTCTTTTGTTCAATCTAGGACTTTCTGTGCTACTCTCTCAAGCTTCAGAGGACAGCTGCGGGTGTGTCCCTAACCCGTCACGAAGTCCCGTTTTGTTCTTGGAAGAAATTGTTACATTTTAAGAGAAAGTAAAAAAGTGAAGGAAAAGTCTGCTTTTCCTAACCCTAACTTCCAATGGAAATGTGCAGGAGAAAGACTTAGTGGATGTTCCTCGGTACTACAGGAGAATCGTAGTAAACATCGCTTTTCTCTGTTTAATTTCTTGAGAGACAAATATTCAGTGATAAATGTGACTAATATTAATGTTTGTTTTTCTGTTTTGATTTTGCATCTTGTTTAGTTATATTTTGGCTATTATTTTTCTATTTGGTGCTTGTTATCGTAACTTTTATTATATATTATTGTGACGTGAATTATTTGACTGATTTGCTTCAAAGAGTATTGGGCAACTAGTAATAATGAGGTTGTTTCATAACTGTAATTTCATAGTTGGGTTCTTCATTCATGTTTGAATTTGTTGTTCCTGGTAATTTAATTATTATATTTATATGGTTTTGTATTTAATCGGCATTCATAATTTCTCTTAATTTATATCTTATTTGTATGGAACCCTAGTTGTATGTAACTTTAAATATTATTGATAATTATAATATTGGTAAACTTATCTCTATTTGATTTTCTCTCTTGTATTTTCTCTATATTATGAGGTATTATCATGCTATAAACATCACTAAAAGAATCTGATAAGGATATATAGAAATATCCCTTACATATATATATGCGTGTGTATATGTGCCTGTATATATATATATATATATATATATATATATATATATATATATATATATATATATATATATATATATATATATATATATATATATATATATAAATATAAATATATATATGCTTAACTTATTGCTGTCCTTCGAATTGAAGACGACTTCTGCTTCGCTGTGATGGGGATGAAGTTAGATCTGTTGTCGTTGGTGCCATCTTGCATGGCTGTGAAGACCAATTCTGGAACCACACACTCTGCCACACAAATGGCAAGTCAGGTCTGGGTTGACCGGGGGTATCCGATCTCGACGGTTTTGTCTTCTCTCCCTGCGCTTTTGTCTTGCCTGGTTCCGGGTGTCTTCAAGTTGACTGACTCCAGCTTTACAGAGTGAGTGCCATAGTGGTCTGTCAGAGGCATTCATTACTAGTTGCTCAGGTTGTATGTTGCACTTCTTGATTGTAGCTTTGATGTTGTCCTTGTACCTCTTTTTCTGACCCCCTGGATTACGCCGAGCTTCAGGGAGCTGACTGTAGAGGAAGGCGATGTTCTGGCATACGGATGACGTGGCCGATCCACCTGAGTTGTTTTTCTGCCAATGTGGATTCTATACTCAGCAGGTTTGAACGGTGGAGAATTTCAGAATGAGGTACTTTGTCTTGCCATGTGAACCCTAATATACGCTGAAGACAGCGAATATGGAATGCCCTAAGTTGTTTTACATGTCGACGGTAAGCCGTCCAGGATTCTGCTCCATATAGCAAGGTGGACATGCAGACAGCTCTGTGCACAGCTACTTTTGTTTCTGTCTTGAGGTGGTGATTTAGGAAGACTCTGGACCTGAGTCGGCCGAAAGATGCGGAGGCATGATTTATCCGGGCAACTATTTCCTCATCAATATTGTGTTTTTTAGTGAGGATGCTTCCAAGGTAGATGAAGCTATCATCTTGTTTGATGGCTTCCCCATTCAGATGAAATACTGGGGGATCTCCTGCAATTATTTGCTGGGATAGGATTTCAGTTTTGTTGATGTTAACTTTGAGCCCCATGGCTCGGTAAATTGATGAGACAATGGCAAGGCTGCGTTGGAGGGCATCTGGTGAGTGAGCCACTAGAGCGCAATCATCTGCATATTGGAGTTCCATTAAGTGTCATTGTTGTTTTTGTCACAGACTGGAGGCGCCTAAGATTGAATAAGTTTCCGTCTAGTCGAAACTGCACTTTCAATTGATCTCCTTCGTTGACTTGTTGGTGACTCAGGAGGGTGACTGTAGTGAGGTAGATCTTGAATATCACTGGAGCCAGGACACATCCTTGTTTCACTCCAGTTTCTACCCTAAAAAATTGGGATTTACTACCACCCATACTTACACAGGCTTGCATATCATTGTGTAAGTTTCTTAGAATGTTAAGGAATTTCGGAGGTACTCCAAATTTAGAGAGAGCAGTCCATAAAAGGTCTCTATTCACCGTGTCGAAGGCCTTTGTTAGATCGATAAAGGCTATGTGAAGATCACGGTTTTGCTCATGGCATTTCTCTTGTAGTTGTCGGGCCACGAATATCATGTCACAAGTACTGTGTTCTTTACGAAAGCCACATTGCGTCTCTGGTAGTACATTTTCTGAAATGTGTTTGCAAAGTCTTGCAAGCATTATTCTTGCCAGGATT
>NC_090745.1:13425946-13435946 GCF_036898095.1 Palaemon carinicauda
TTGCTTGCCTCTAGTCTTGATCCACTTTTGAAAATAGGGGTTATATATGCTAATTTATGTTTAACATATATCTCGCTCATATCTACACTTTGTCTTAGCAGTATTGCAAGCGGCTTCGCGATAGTGTTTGCAGTTTTCTTTAATAAAATCGCTGGAACTCCATCTGGCCCGGCCGCTGATCCATTTTTAATTTCGCTTATAGCCTGCACAATTCTTGGCGTGAATTCACTCTTATTTTTTTCCGGTAATATGTTGCATATTTCCTTTTTTTTACTCGTTAGCCTTCCTTCAGTTCTTAAAAGGCCTATTTCTAATCTCCCTGTATTTATCTTTTTTGCATAAGAGTAAAGTACTTTGTGGTTTTCTTAATATTTTGAAATGTCCTTTCTTCTAAGTCCCTTTTTTCATTTTCTTTTTGATTGTATAATCTTTTTTTTTCTGCATTTTCTATCTTACTTTTTATTTCCATCATTTTCCATACATTTTTTTTCTTTTGCACGATTTTTCTTCCACTTTCTAATTTTCTGAAATAAGATCCTTCTGTCTCTTGGTATGCATGTCTGATGTTTATTTATTTATTTTTTTTTTTTTGGTACATGTTTTTCAACAATTTTCTCCAGTATTTTGTACAGTATATCCATATTTACCTGTATATTATCACTTACTAATACATTTTTCCAATCTTTGATTAATTCTTCATTTATTTCTGACCATTTTATATTCTTACTATAAAAATTATATTTTCCATATCCTTCCCATCGTTTTGTACTTTGTTTATCCCTGCGTTCACTTGCTTTGGAATGGACTATTAATTCTATGACATTGTGGTCTGAAATTCGCGTGTTATACACTATTATTTCTTTAATATAAATCACCTCATTCACAAATACTAAATCTAGGACACTGTCCTTTCTTATTGGAATGTGGTTCATTTATTGCATATTATGTTCTAATAGCATATCTTGAAGCTTTTCAAATTGCCTCTTATCTTCTGCGCTACTATTACTCTCTTTTTTATATGTATACATACAACCACTTTCTTCTATCCGTTCTTTCCAATCCACGAAAGGAAAGTTAAAATCTCCGGATAGGAGTATATTCCAGTCTTTATGGTTTCTACATATATCATCTATTTTTTCTATTATTATGTCAAACTCCTTAGTATTTGGGGGTCTGTAAACTACAATATTCACTTATTTTTCATATTCAAATTCTACCGCAATCAATTCACATTCTGTGTTGCTGTATTTTTCACAGACTTTTCCTTGATTTATGTCTCTTCCATATATTGCGGTTCCCCCTTGATTTCTATTTGTTCTATCTGATCTATATGTTTGGAAATCCTTTATGTGGTCATCACTGCCAGTCTCTTGGGAATACCATGTTTCACTTATATTCAATATATCTATTTTTTCAATTTGGGTTAGTTCTTCTAAGAGCTCTATTTTCCTTTTAGAGTTACTCGTGATTAAACCCTGTGCATTCATCACTATGATGGTTTGTGTTTCATCCCTATTATCTAATATTGGTGATAATATAGAGTCTCCCATACTTCCTTCATGTTCTGATATGATGTTCTTTTCTTCATTTCCAGGAATTCTGCCATTAAAAAATCCAACTTTTCTATTACATTTGCTCTTTCGCCTCCATATTTATTTTTGTGTGTATACCTGCAATTATCCCCATATCTGTACCAACCCCTGGCATTATAGATGCATTCTTTGTAGTTTGTCTCTAATTGTGCATATTTGGGTTGAAAGGCATCATATCTTAGGGCTTTTTGTGCATAGCGAGGTATATACTCGGCCTGGATTTTTTGTTTCTTATTTTGTTTCCTTTTTGCTTTAATTCTTCTTGTCTGTTTGCATTTGAATTTTCTGACTTTCAATCATGGTTGCAGGATGCATATTTCGACAATTTTTGTTGAATTTGCATCCTTTTCATTCTTTTGGGTTTTTGCATATTTTTGGATGGAGATCTCTGCATTCGTCTCCATATCCGTCTTAATATGCACATTTACCATATCTTTCATAATTATGGCATATCTTTGGATGCTTGTAGTAGCATCTTTCGCAAATCTGCAATTCCCTCTTTTCAGTAAATTGCAGACTATATCTTTCTTTTCTTTTTCTTGCTCTTCCCTAAAAGTATGTAGGTCTGGGTAGAGTCTCTTGGGTCTATTATTTGTTTCCATCTGATTATTCATTTCTTCGTAAGTATGTTGCTGAATGGCATCATATGTTGTATCAATGATTTCCTCTGCGTTCTTACACATATCCTGTTTATTTTTCTCTTCTTCTTCTTCTTCTTCTTCAACTATTTGCAGATTCAGTCTCGACTTAATTATATTTTCTATCCAGATTAAGCATGTTGAGCAGAATACCTTTGTGTCTTTATTATTAATTTTTTGTTGTACTTCAGTGCAGGTAGGGAGTGTTGGTACATGACATGCATCAGATTTCCTTAATATATGTTGCAGATTAAGAATACCGTACCACATCTTACATGTATTGCACGATTTTGGCATTCTTTTTCCTAATGCATCAATCAGCATATTCACCATATTGGACTTCTTATTGTTCTTGAATGGAATGTGCTGATTGATGAGAACTTTCTTTATAAGTCTCTTTGTCACCTGGATCTTCTTTGGAATTTCTTCTATTATTTTAATGATGTTTTCCGCAGACTTGCTCCAGTTTGTTGGATCATATTGTTTCAATATGTTAGAGAATATTTTTCCGTCACACTGGTTGGAGCTATTAGCGACCTCTCTTATCAGTAGGTCTAGTTTTGTTGTGCCACCTCATGGAATTTACTCTTGCTCTTGCTGATTGCAGCAATATCCCTCCATGCCTTGCTTGTGTTATGGCCTGCCATCTTGTTCAGATTTTTAGTAATTCACAAGATAACTATCCTATGCCGACGTTTTATCCCACTTTTCTGACCTCAAACTAATCACCGACTATTCACGAATATTTGTAGCTATATTTGTTGAATTTCATAATGGTTATTAAGATTTAGCTTCCGAGAAGACTTGTAATCTACAATTTATTGGTTTCATATCTTGCTTATTAGAGGAGGAACCGTCAGAGTCCCCAAAGTAATTAAGGATCCGTCTCTGTTCTCCCAGAGTTCCAATCAAGGTAGATTATTAGTTGCCCATTGGAAGCGAGATTTCACAGATATCATCATCATTATCATCATCATCATCATCCTCATCTCCTCCTACGCCTATTGACGCAAAGAGCCTCAGTTAGATTTCGCCAGTCATCTCTATCTTGAGCTTTTGAATCAATAATTCTCCATTCATCATCATCTACTTGACGTTTCCCAGTCCTCCGCCATGTAGGGCTGGGTATTCCAACTCTTCTAGTGCCTTGTGGAGCCCAGTTGAAATTTTGGTGAACTAATCTCTCTTAGGGAGTGCGAAGAACATGCCCAAACCATCTCCATCTCCCCTTCACCATGATCTCATCCACATATAGCACTTGAGTAATCTCTCTTATAGTTTCATTTCTAATTATTTAATGTAATTCAGGTAAAATTTATCAACTGGCTCAATCAAGTGACAATGAAAAGGTTTCACATTGAACTCCAACGCACAATTCAATTTTCTAACTCTCCATCTAGAAGTCTAATTCCAGCTGTGACCAATTGTTGAATCGGTGGAACTTAAGAAATTCAAACTTGTAGCGAATGTTTTTATGTTGAGCAGGCTGACACAAGTCTCATTTCTCTTGTTGTTGCTGATCTTAAGATTTTTTTTATATTAATTATTCACCGCCTCTATAATACCTTATGTATTTAGTGCCTCAGTTAGATAGGCTATCCTTTAATGAATCTAGCGGGGTGCTAAGAATCTCCCGGTTTGTACATACTAAAGAAAAATAAAAAATTGGTAATTGGAATGTTAGAACCATGAATCAGATAGGGAAGTTACAGCAAATAAAGAATAAATTTATGAAATATAGTTTGGACATCTTAGTCCTAACTGAAACACGTTGTAAGAGGATTGGAAAGGTGATTTTATATATATATATATATATATATATATATATATATATATATATTATATATGTATATATATATATATATATATATATATATATATATATATATATTCAGGAATAACAGATGGAGTTAGAAGAGACAGGGTAGCAATGATAGTGAGCTCTTTGATTTATAATACCCGTTGGTTCTTGTGTGTAACCTTTGAATGCTTCTAGGGAATTTCTTGATTAAATGTCAAAATTAAGATGAGCTCCATCTTCATTTGTTTTAACAGTGTCAATTGATATTAAAATAGCTCACAGTTCAGATGCAATTACTGATGCTTCCTTACGCGATGAGAGCTGACTTGTTTCGTCTGAGGATACTGAAACACAGCCAACAATCATCGAAGTTTTTAAGCCGTTAATACATACAGCTTTGTTAGGTCATTTCCATTGTTGTTGTTATTGTTGTTGTTGTTGTTGTTGTTATTACTAGCTAAACTACAACACTAGTTACAAAAGTATAATGCTATAAACCCTAAGCTCCAACAGGGTAAAATAGCCCATTGAGGAAAATAAAGAATGAATAAAGTACATGTGAAGCCATGAATAAAGAATAAGAAATATCTGTTATATATAAACTATTAAGAGAGACTTACCGTATGTCAACCTGTTTATTATACAATTATGCACTGCAAGTTTGAACTTCTGAAAGGTAGAGGCAAGGGACAGTGACAATGCCATAGCTATCAGGACAATGCCCTAGAGACTGACCATATATACATATGATCAGCACCCAGGCACCCTCTCCACCCAAGCTAGGACAAGGGAGGACCAGGCAATGGTTGCAGATGACTCGGCAAGTAGACCTATAGGTCACAAAGATGGTGAAGTTGCAGACACGACAAGAAACTATCGAGATTTAGCGGCACTCGAATCCCAGTCTGGCGAATGTCAGGCAGAGACAATTCCAATAGGCCTTTACGGATTCGAATAACTGAATAGGAAGATCATTCCGCACTCTGTTCTATACCGTGTATATATATATATATATATATATATATATATATATATATATATATATATATATATATATATACATACATATATATATACATATGTATATATATATGTATATATATATATATACATATCGATATATATAATTATAAATGCATAACAACACTTAAGTTTTCTTTCAAACAGCAAAGCAATTTAATCTCGATGCACTAAAATTGTGTGTGTATGTGTGTATGTGTATGTATATATATATGTGTATATATATTATATATATATATATAAATACATATATATATATATATATATATATATATATAAATATATATGAACGTTTACTTATGTTCTTCTGTGATAAGAAAAGGCTATTCAATGGTTGAGTTATAATGCGGTATCAAAATAGTTATTTGCAAATAAATTGGTCATCTCATGTCCATCAACAAACAGGTGGTAGATATGCAAACTTTTCTAATCAAGACTTGATAATGGATTCTGGAGATGTGTATTGATGGGAATACTGAGGCAGTGAAGCAGCCAAGAACTATTTCATATTTCGACAATGTCAAGTTTCTGTCTGAAGTTTGATTGCTATCTCAGCTAGACTTTCCCAAGATAGAGTCTTGTGAGATTTGTTTCAAAAATTTTTAATCTAACTTAATCAATTGCAAAGATACGGAACAATGACTAGCTAAATTTTCCTTTCAAAATCTGCACCAATTGAAGTATGAAATATTGTCGTAATATATATATATATATATATATATATATATACACAGTATATATATATATATATATATATATATATATATATATATATATACATAGTATATATATGTATATATATATATATATATATACACTACAATTATATTTCATACTTTTATATATATATATACATAGTATATATGTATGTATATATATATATATATATATATATATATATATATATATATATATATATATATATATATATATACACTACAACTATATTTCATACTTTTATATATATATATACATATATATATATACATAGTATATATATATGTATATATATATGTATATATATATATATATATATATATATATATATATATATATATATACACATAGTATATATATGTATATATATATATATATATATATATATATATATATATATATATATATATATACTACGACTATATTTCATACTTTTATATATATATATATATATATATATATATATATATATATTTCTTTCCTATCATGTTCAGGGGGAGAGAGTGGTCATACCCTCGTGAGAGGGGGCACCACGAGGGGGACATTCAAAACCCACACTCTCCCATTAATTGCTGAATCAGCGTGTTGTAGTTAGGAAAGGAGGAGGGGTGGGAAGGGTTGAATGTGTGTATCTGTGTATCTATCTAAATATCTAGATGTCAATTTTGTACGACTCGGGTACACTTGTATCAAACAGTAACACTGATCATTTATTCAAATGTTAATTCATAAAAAGCAATAACAAACATTTTAACAAGATCATAAATCTGATTCATCATTTTAATTATGACATAATACTCGAGGTAGGGAGGAGAGGGAGCAGTCATACTCAGATAAGAGGGGATGCGGGTGCGTTTGTGTGTGCACATCTATCTAGATATTTAGCCGTCAATTTTGACGGGTTGCGTGCACTAGTATGATATAAGACTCTAAGGAAATGTTACGACGTGGAATGAAGTAGCAGCTTGTTATACAAAAGCTCCTCCTCTAATTAGTCCGTCGGTCGTGAATGCTTTAATTACGAGTGTTTTCACGAAGCGAACCTTTGGGTCTCTATTCAGAGAAACTGTAAACATTGCGACATCATTTGTGTACTGTAATGTGAGGCTCTTCCCTATGGAAGGGAAGCTCCAAAACACTCTTCCCTTTATACCAGGCTGGAAGGTTGTTGTGTGAGAAAATATATTAATTTATATATTATCATAAAGCTATCTATGATTTTGTTTTATTATGATTATCTCTAGTGTTTTTTATTACTCGTTTCTTTGTATTTTTAACCAAATTCATAATCATTTGCAAAATTCACAAGAGTTATTGGGTCCTTTGACTGGCTAGGTATACTACATTGGCTCCTTCTCTAGTTGTGGCTCATTTTTGATATGACAACTTTTACACCTAAAAGTCTGGCCTATTCTTTGCAGATTGTCCTCTTTCCCCATAAACCTGGTAACCCTAAGATGACCAAAACATCCATCCTCGCTCAAGGGATTAACTACTGCACTGTAATTTTTCAGTGGCTACTTTACACTTGGTAAGGGTAGAAGAATCTAATTATGTACCTCTTCTAAGAAGAGACTCCAAAATCAAATCTTTGTTCTCTACTCTTTTGTAATGCCTTAGCCTCTGTACCATGTTTTTCTACTATCTTGGGTTACAGTTCTCTACTGTCAGGCACACTATTCTCTCTGTTTAGTTTCTTTTTCCTCACTGGGCTATTTTCCCTCTTGGAGCCATTGGGCTAATAATAATAATAATAATAATAATAATAATAATAATAATAGTAATAATAATAATCTCCAATTAACCAATTGTGGGTATTTTGAAAGAATTCCCATTTTTTTTTCATATGCAGAATTTCTTCCTTATCTTAGATTCCTGTATGAGTAATGTTCCGTGTTGATGACTGCACAATTACAGAGTGCAATACTGCCACAGTTAAACGAATCTATTACCATTTGTACGTGGAGTTTATTTACAATGTAAAAAGGTGTGGGCATATTTCTTGCTCCTTATAACAAATAATATATTGCGGGTTATATTAGAATGTTTTCACTATCAGCAAGACCATGTAAGTTGTGAATAAGTACTCATGTATATATCATATTCCTGTTACTATGATTATGTGCAAAACCATTAAATATAGGCATACATTTTTTTTTTCATACATACAAACACGTACACCAGGGTATGAAGAATACCTCTCCGCCCTACCAGAGGGACGAGTGGAACTGAACTTGACCTAAAACACACACACACACAAACACACACCCATATACATATATATATATATATATATATATATATATATATATATATATATATATATATATATATGTATACATAGATATATATATATATATATATATATATATATATATATATATATATATATATATATATATATATATATATATTCCGGTATTCATTTGTGTGCATTTGTTTGAGTTTATTATCATTATTGTCATTGTTAATATGGTAACAGGTTTTTAATGTAAAATGTTAGGTGTAAATGTGCGGGGTAATGAATCTGCATTCCATTTGGTGTGCAATTCACTGAAATAATTATACAGGAAATCCTATCTGTAACAACGAAAAAACCACTCGTATTCCCCTTAAATTGTAAGTTATGGCTTCGTTCATAAATTCGTACTTCTTGCAACAACATCAACAACAAATGCAGCCGTTTCTAGTCCACTGTCGCACAAAGGCCTCGGACTCGTCCTCAGTCACGTCTTAGGTTTGGATATTTTCATCACCATGCTGGCCAATGTGGATTGGTGATGGTGGGAGACTTTATTATGATCGCTCGCAGCAAACCAACCTAGTGAGGGTGGCTCTAACTAGTACAGCTTTGATGATTATGGTGATGCACAAACCCTTTCCTTAACGTTATTAACTGTACTGTATATCGTTTCTGCTTTCAATATTAAAATCTCTGTCTCTCTGTCTGTCTGTCTGTCTGGCTGGCTGTCAGTCTAGGAGGACCCTCCAAAATTAAACCATTGTTCTCGTCTTGGGTAGTGCCATTGCCTCTGTATCCTGGTTTTCCACTGTCTTGGATTAGACTTCTCTTGCCTGGGGTTACACTCGGGCATGCATTTCTCTTCCTCTTGTTTTTTTGAAGCTTTTATAGTTTATATGTGAACTATCTAATTTTGTGTTGTTGCTTTTCTTGATATATTTTATTTTGATTGTTTATTCTTCATTTATAGTTTATCTATTTCCTTGTTTCCTTTCCTCACTGGGCTATTTTTCACTGTTGGAGCCCTTAGGCTTATAGCAACTTGCTTTTCGAACTAGGATTATAGTCTACCTTATAATAACAACAACAACAACAATAATGATAATAATAATAATAATAATAATAATAATAATAATAATAATAATAATTTGGAATGTATACCCATTCACACAAAAAAAAATAAGCCAATAACTGAGAACTTAACCTTGTATTAACTGGGAGATTATCTCTTGGAGTTGTATGCATGAACACTGGAATATATCATTGTTATCTATTCAGTAAAGGATTAGAAAAAAAAAAACTACTTAAAGAGAAAGGGCAGAATATAATGTTCAGGGAAGTAATGGTCCCAATTTTGAGATTAGAGTCACAAAGAACAAACACTGAACAAAAATAATTGAGCAATAAATTAAACTAAAATTAAAATGTAATAAATTAAACTTTGTGCAAGGACAATCTAAGTTATTTCATGAACATTTTTCCATAAGAAATTTAAAGAGATTTGATTGACCTTCATTCCAACTTCCAAAGTCAAAAGTTCATGAAAAATTTAAAGCTTTTAGAGTAAGGAAAAGATGGAAATAAACGAACGTCTAACTTCCTCTTAAAGTTTGATTTCGATTCCACTCTATCTTTGCCAATCAACATCTCATAAAATCACGATGATAAACATTATAAACAGCGAAGTAAAAGTTCTGGGAGATGAGAAATGCAATTTATGGAATATTAAGTGAAGAAGCTTGAGAAAACTTTTAATCTTAATGCGCTAATTAAAACTGAATTTAAAATGAAGTTGTGTCAAGAGGCTAAGCATTTGGAAATTTCTTTATTGCCCTTTTTTGTTATTTTTTTAATCTTTACACTTTGTAAATATATATATATATGTATATATATATATATATATATATATATATATATACATATATATATATATATATATATATATATATATATATATATATATATATATAAAGATAGTGAGAAAATTCCG
>NC_090745.1:13443446-13458446 GCF_036898095.1 Palaemon carinicauda
AATTCAACATTTCAAATGTTCCAAAATGAGCATATGGAGGAATTATTATTATTATTATTATTATTATTATTATTATTATTATTATTATTATTATTATTATTTCAAGCTAAGCTACATCCCTAGCTGGAAAAACATGAGGAATGGAAATAGGGAAATAAACTATAAGAAACGTAATGAACAATTTAAATGAAGCCCTTTAAGAACAATAACACCATTAAAATAGATCTTTCATAGTATACATTAGCATAATATAGTGTACTGTATATGGTGAAATTGCTAAAAGTTAAGAATGAATGAAAAGCTGAATGAACCTGGGTCGTGGCAGCGCAAGGACCAATTAAGTTCACGTTGGCCTCATGCCGAAGAGGTCATGACCTTGGTTGCTATTGACCGCACCCGGCAAATGACCCGGCAAGTTGACTGTCAAGTTGCCAAAAGGTGACGTCACCAGCTGAAAATCGCCTTCCATTTAGAAAGGAAACTAATATATTGGAATTTAGTTACATCAAAATAAAAATATATATAATAAATAAAAACTTGAATTGCTGGTACGAATTCCTATTGATTTCGGGATTTTGATAAAAAAAAAAATATAATAAATAAAAACTTAAATTACTGATAATTTTTCTGTTCGTGTGTCCTGCCCAAATAAGATACGAATTTCTATTATTCTTGGAATTCAGATGGATCAAAATAAAGAAAAATTATAGTAAATAAAAACTTTATTCGCTGGAATATTTCCTGTTCAGGTGCCCTACCTAAAGTAAGATACGAAATCCTATTAATTTTGGAATACAAGTGCATCCTAAAAAAAATCTTATTAAATAATTTAATGTTGTTCTGTTCTTAGAATATTTTATTTTGATTGTTTATTACTTCTCTTGCCGTTTATTCATTTCCGTGTTTCCTTTCCTCACTGGGTTATTTTTCTGAGTTGGAACCTTTGGCCTTATAGCATACTAAATTTAGTTTTCCTACTTTATTGCTTAAGCTTATAATAAAAATAATAATAATAATAATAACAATAATAATAATTATAATAATAATAATAATAATAATAATAATAATAATAATATAAATAATAATACTAGAAGTAGCATTAGTAATAATAATAATAATAATAATAATAATAATAATAATAATAATAATAATAATAATAATAATAATAATAATATACTTTTATCGCTTGTAAGTTTTCTGTTCATGTGTCCTTTCTATATAAGATACGAATTGAGTAATTTTGAAGCTTCCTTCAATCTCTTATCTTGACCAACAATTATCTAATCTTCACTAGGGATCCCCCCCCCACCACCCCAGAACACTGTGAAGTAACAGACAAAGGTCAATAAATATCCATGAAATTGAATTCTTGCGAATAAGGAAACCATCTTGCTAAACAGGTGACACAACATTAGAGCTAAAATAATACAATGTTGAAAATTGAAGGTCAGTATTTCAAATACATATTAATGATGACAATTTGTGCCATGAAAATATTAAATGAGTTTCATTATCATGTTCTCAAACCTATGAAACTTTAACATGAGACCTTTATGAATGTTGCAAATCCGATAATTGAAAGGATAAACTGAAAGCGTTTTAATTTGGGATATATAAACATGGCAGTTGCACAACTGTATAGAATAGAGGCTAGATTAGGGCTCCAGAAACTGATATTAATATTAATTCCATTTGCCGATATACTGATAAAGATAATTATAAGAACATATTGCAAAATGGTACAACTTCATTTATGAGTGACAGGTGTGTTGCTCTATGCGCTTAGTCATGAAGTTTTCACGCATGCAAAAGTATATCTGCAATTACGATAATTACATGTAATTATATATGTATAAACATAGTTTTATGTATACACATATATATATAAATTATATATACACGAATATATATATATATATATATATATATATATATATATATACATAGATTTATATATTTAACTCTCTCTCTCTCTCTCTCTCTCTCTCTCTCTCTCTCTCTCTCTCTCTCTCTCTCTCTCTCTCTCTCTCTCTCTCTCTCTCTCTATATATATATATATATATATATATATATATATATATATATATATATATATATATACACCATGAACATACGTATATAATCCAGCACATAAAGCATAAATACACTTGTTTTGTATAGCTATCACAACGGGAACAGCAACAATGATTAGCATCGTCTGAAAAAAAAAAGTCTCTCATGGTATCAAAATCATCAATTTTTGCATCTTTCTTATATCTATCTATCTATCTATAACATAACTATATCGCCAATATTCCAGCTATTTATCTATCTATCTATATAATAACCGTATCGCCAATATTTTCTTTCCTGTAAGCAAAGTAGTTTCTTATAAACATTCTCTCTCTCTCTCTCTCTCTCTCTCTCTCTCTCTCTCTCTCTCTCTCTCTCTCTCTCTCATAATTACATCTAAGAAAATTATTGATCGGAACTTGAATAATACATACGTCCCTTTTCACTGAACAATTCTCAAAAAAAGTATAATTAATATCAATAGTATCCATTTTTTATGTGGGTGAATGATGAATACTAATTGATTCTGATGAAGGGACCTTCGTATACTAATTACCTTTTATATTTTGGGATAAATGGCTTTGACACTTCTCTAATGGCCTACGCTGTGGCAACGTCCAACATTCTTTCAACTCTATAGTCGAAAAAAAAAAAACTTACAGGAATTAATCATTGTATTCCAAGTCTACGGACATAAATAACACATTGGAACTTTTCGTATCTTTATTCTATAAATAAGATCTGTACACTTGCACAGAGCGAGGACACCCTTGGACAGGTTCCTATTAATCGAATGACGACCTGAGCTCTACTGGTGTCCTCATAACCAAGGGAAGGCTTTTGGCTTCCTTAATATCCTGACACTACTAAATTTGTGGAAATCTCCACGTTTCATCATCATCATCATCATCATCATCTCCTCCTACGCCTATTGACGCAAAGGGCCTCGGTTATTAGATTTCGCCAGTCGTCTCAATCTTGCGCTTTTAATTCAATACTTCCTCACTCATCAACTCCCACGTCACGTTTCATAGTTTTCAGCCACGTAGGACTGGGTCTTCCAATTTTCTAGTGTTTGATGAACTAATCTCTCTTGTGGAGTGCGAAGTTTTGTTTCTAATCCTGTCCAGCCATTCAACTCCCAAAATTCTTCCGAATGCTTTGATTTCAAATCTACAATATCTGTTGGATATTGTTCCATTGCCTCCACGTTTACTCATTTCGAAAGTCATGATCCTTTTAGAAAGGTTAATGCGCTCACTGTACAAAATCGAAAGTTCTTAAAATACATCTATTTCTGTCCAGGGGCTTTGAGCACGTCTATGTAGTTTTTTTTTCCATTAACATAATACCGTGGTCAATTATGCAACATATATTTCCATATTTGTAAATATTCTTACACTTTCACCAGATTCTCCGCTTCTCTTCTCTATTGCCACCGAATATCATATCAACAAGAAATATTCACCTTTTGATCTGTTAGGGACTTCCAAATACTTAATCTAAATTTATGCACTTAATGATTTATCTAAATCTTCTTTCTGTCTCTACTGATTGAAGAAGAGTTATGAGGAAATTTAGAAACGGAATAGTTGTCAGGATCACAACGCCCCCCCCCCCTCTCTCTCTCTCTCTCTCTCTCTCACGTACACACACATACACAAGCACACATTATATTTTGAATGATTTCTTTTAATTTCTTAATGACCTTTCATATCTACCAGCCTTTGTTTTTTTTTTCTATATCATCTTTTCTAATTCAAAAGAATTTACTTGACATCTACGAACGTCAATTACTATCAAATAGAAACATTTCCGATTGATGAATTAATAATTTAATCTTTTATGTGACTTTCCTATCATATCTTAGTTCATTAAATTCCTGATTCTCGATTAAAAAAATATTCTATACCTTTTGTTATATCTTTTTGCCTCTGATTATTAAATAAATCCCCCTCTTGCTAACATCATTGTACCACCGATTTTTAACATCAATTCGTGTTAACAGTAACAACATTAATGTATATATATATATATATATATATATATATATATATATATATATATATATATATATATATACACATCATCATCATATCCTCCTACGCCTATTGACGAAAAGGGCTTCTGTTAGATTTCGCCAGCCGTCTCTGTCTTGAGGTTTTAATTCAATACTTCTTCATTCATCATCTCCTACCTAACGCTTCATAGTCCTCAGTCATATAGGCTTGAGTCTTCATATATATATATATATATATATATATATATATATATATATATATATATATATATATATATATATAAACTATAAAGACTTATCTCAGCCTGATCAACATAAAAGCATTTGCCGCAAGTTTGGACTTTTACAGTTCCATTACTTCAACTACCTGATTTGCAAGATCGTTATATTTATAGGCTATTGTTTCATTTCCGGATCTGTAATGAAATCCGGAAAGAAGTGTATACAATAGTGACATTTTAGTAAAGCATATATAGATCACCTCGATAATCATACGAACTGCTGAAACAATAAACAAAAGTGGGAAATAGCGCACACACACACAAAAAAAAGATAAAATGTAATTGCATTAAATAAATGAATTCCGAAAGGAGATAGGAAGGAACAAAATGAATTCAATTAAACAGAAAACTATACGAAGGATTTTAAAAGAAATTGTCTCGTGTTCTGAATATGCAATAACACCGCTCATATGTTCATTTCCTCTTTCTTCCGGTTTCGTTAATAATTCATTAAGGTCTTTTCAAACGACACCACATAAACTCGAGTAATGTATTTACAAAGAGGAAAGTTAAGCGGTTAGTTGAGTTGGGGTGAAAATCTAAATTAAGTTTCATTTTTATTTTCTAATTTCATTAAGGTTTCTCTCTGCTTCTTTTTAAGGATTATTAAAACAAAATGGAAAACAAAGAACATTAACTGTTGGGGTGGCATTGGTTCTGTAATAATTAGTTATATAACTAGGGTGAGTTTTCTAAAATAATTTACGAAAAGTTTGGGTAAGTATATTTTAGGTAAGATTCCTGTTGATTTTCATGTGATATATATATATATATATATATACATATATATATATATATATATATATATATATATATATATATATATATATATATATATATATATATATATAGTCCGAGGGGTGATGGGCTCATTCAGTACATTTCCTCGGGTCTCACAAATCTCTGGGAAAGTTATTTTAAAAGTTTAAAGGTCGCTAATGAATGGCAGAGGCAAGATACCGTGACAGTGCCCTAGAGACTTACCATATATATATATATATATATATATATATATATATATATATATATATATATATATATATATATATATATATATGATCCACTCCCAAGCCCCATCTCCAGCCAACCTAAGACCGGTGTACTGGTTTCAAATTACCCCCTCCAAATCTTACCCCCCGGTAATTTGAAACCGGATTCAAACTACCGGGGGGTAACTTGATACCGGTTTCAAGCTACCCCCGGGGGTAATTTGAAACCGGTTTTATGCTACCCCCCTGGTTTCAAATTACCCCCCTCGTTTTTGCGCATGATCTCATCATTTATGAATATTAATAAATTGCTTTTGATCAGGGTCAACACAATCATTAGGTAATATTTATATACATGTACTGTTTCACCTATTGGTATCGTTTATTAATATCCAGCCTTTATCCGTCTTGTGTTTATATCTTAGCTAATAAATGTCGGATATTCCATTATCAGTCATGGGCGCATATTTGACCGAGACAGGAAGACGAGGTGAAATTTGATTTTGACGGTTATTTTTTCCATTATTTGAAATATTTCATAACATATATATATATATATATATATATATATATATATATATATATATATATATATACATATACATATATATATATATATATATATATATATATATATATATATATATATATATATATATATATATATATATATATATACTGTTTCACCTATTGGTATCGTTTATTAATATCCAGCCTTTATCCGTCTTGTGTTTATATCTTAGCTAATAAATGTCGGATATTCCATTATCAGTCATGGGCGCATATTTGACCGAGACAGGAAGACGAGGTGAGATTTGATTTTGACGGTTATTTTTTCCATTATTTGAAATATTTCATAATTATATTGCAAGCAAATATTATATAAGGTATAATCAACATATTGATCATAAGTATATATGTATACATACATATATATATATATGTATATATATATATATATATATATATATATGTATATATATATATGTATATATATATATATATATATATATATATATATATATATATGTATATATGTATATATGTATATATATATATATATATATATATATATATATATATATGTATATATATATATATATATATATATATATATATATATATATATATATATATATACTGTATATATATATATACATATAATACATGTATATGTATTTGTATGTATGTTGTAAATACTATATCTTTCATGATATCTGTAAATAATTGATACTTTTAATAAAGCAAGATTGTAAGCAATTATAACAGTTTTAATAAAACAAGATACAGTACATGCTGTTTGCTTCTACTGTACTTACATTGGTTGTTTGTATACGAAAATACCTGGACTACGGAAAAGTCGTTACACTTTATAGCCCTCTATGGATGACATTGAACACAGCTTGTGTTAATCCCATAACTGTTGTTACTGATTTTAGCCTAAAGGCAGGTAGCTGTGTGTTATCATGGGCTAAATCAAATCCTATTTAAACTATCTTCCAGAATAGTAAGTGATGGATTCGTGTATGGATTTTTTTTTTCTCTGTTGTTGATCTCGAAATGGAAAATTATTGAAAAACGGTGTCATAAAATGTTTAAGAATTTTACCTGAAATGTATCATAAAGAAAAAAAAGACCTCGCCACATGGTCACCTGTACATTTCCATGCGGTTTATATAACACTTCTGCCCCTTTGTCATAGCTCCATTCTTTCTTATTACTCATTTCATCAAATGACAAAACAGCAATACCTAGTAATCGAGACTTCATACCATCTTTAATGTCCTCTGGTTTAAAATGAATCGAGCTAACAGTAGCTTACACAGCGTTAATTCTGTCTGCACGACGACATGCATGTTGGTAATTTATATTTGAGCTTTTATTTTTTACGTGCATAGCATCCAAATACTACGAAGTTACTATGCATTATCAGTGACAGAATAAATGAATAAACAAAGAGATATATGGACACAAGGAGTTCTATTGTTATATTGCAACTATGGGTATGGTCAAACCATTTTAAGAGCAAACTCGGAGCCCAATAGCGGCATTGCCAGTTCTCTTGGGTCATTTTCAAAGCACACCTGGCTTAGCCGCTTTAATCTATGGGCGAGCCAAGAATAGGAGAAAAGGGTCAACTAATAAATCATTCACCCGGATTTGAACGGTCTAAGAATATAATCCTTTAATTTGATACTCTCCCTAAATTGTTTCCTTCGTTCTTTTTGTTTGCAACCACGTGGTGACAAGTTGAAACTCTTAAATATAACAAATAGCAAAATTGTTATAAAACGATTATCATACTAACAGAAATAATCTTAATTTTGATATCAAATGAATTCATTTCTCAATTTTGATTGATTATTAAAAGACAGGATTCTTTACAAAGGATTTGATTAACTATGTTTAATATGGTATATTTACGTAGGTGATTGTATTGTTTTAGAATTTATTTAATTAATCGACAAAATTAATTTCTTTACAACAAAGGTTATATTAGCAAACGTGGTTATGGTTACTTCGTCAGATAAAGTTAGTGCTATCACAAATGATTCAATAAATTAGTTCATTCAGACCATTTTCATGTCTTCCTTTATAATGTTATCAGTATGCTTAATACCCTTGACCCAATTTACCTTGCAAATCTGAAACAAAGTCGTTTTTTATAAGTTGGCTGCATCTGTGACACGTTTTATTGTTTGGTCAATTCCAAATTTAACAATTTCATTACCATTTTCCCATTTTTTTTTCTTAATATTTAATTTAGTAAATATTTTTTTCCATGTAATGCTAAAACAGGGTTCATTATGATGGTTTTGATTTCAAATATTTTTACGGGTAATATCTATCTTTTTTTACTTAATAATTGTTTTGTATAAAGTTAGATGCGTCATAGTTTGTGTTTAATTGAAAGATAAGGCCAGTTAATTAAAAATTAAAAAAAAAAATAAAATCTCGACAATCACGCGCACACTGAAATAAAATAAAGTTTTACCTGGCCGTGATCACTAAACCTTAAATGAAAGTCTGTAACTTCAAATATTGTGAATTAGGGAATTATATGACACTTTAGGTCTTAAATACGAAAATATCAACAATCACACGAACAGAAATAAAATAAAATTTTACCTCGCCTTTATCACAAAACCTTGAATTACAGTCTGTGACTTTTAACGTGTCATATAATTCACTAATACACAATTCTTGGTCTTAAATACCAGATTAAACTACTTTTCCTACTGCTGCGAAGCCAACAATAAATGCATGATACTTATTTGCGATGTCACATGAATTATTTATCATTCTGATGAGGGGGTAACTTGAAAAGAGAGGGGGTAACTTGAAACCGGTTTCAAACTACCCCCCCCCCCCCCGGTAATCTGAAACCGGTTTCAAGTTACCGGGGGGTAATTTGAAACGGGGGGTAACTTGAATCCTTTACACCGGGAAGGAGCATGGAGGGCTGATTTTGACTCAGCAGGTAGACCTATAGGCTCTCTCGAAGACCCCATCCTTAGCTCACAGGGATGGTGAAGTTGTAAACGCTACAAGCAACTAAGAGTGTGACTCGAACCCCAGTCCAGCAGCTCACCAGACAGGGACGTTTCCATTAGGCTACTATAAGAGCAATGATATAACGCCAGAAATAAACAATTTCTCTCTCTCTCTCTCTCTCTCTCTCTCTCTCTCTCTCTCTCTCTCTCTCTCTCTCTCTCTCTCTTAACCAGAAGTAAGAGAGATTCCTGCTTCAGGGCATACCTTAATGGAGTGGTCAATATACCTACTATGACCCTTGGTGCAGATATTGGGGTTTCCAAAATCGTAACTGAAATTGATTGCATCACAACCTCAGGATTTTTCTAAAATGCCATTCTATTCTTGCGTGGCTAAAATATAATTTAGGTATTTCTACTATTTCCTTCTACGGGTTTATAAAGGGAAAAATGTATCACCAAGTATCCAATGGTAAGGCAAAATTTAAGTTGTAAAATAATTGATGCGAAGAGCTAAATGAAGTTACAACAAACTCATATTGTAAAGGACGTTGCGAATGTTGAATGGTATTAAGTGGGAAGATCTTAATGTTATTCTAGTGCTAATTAACCTAATAAATATGGCATTTCGGAGCTGATTGCCATGTTTTTATATTGCAATTCAGGGTAACAGATCTATGATTAATCTTGAACAGGTTTTGTACACGTCCATATACATACGCACAGTTCTCGGGCACACTATTCTGTCTTATTTCGCTTCCTCTTATCTTGTTAAAGTTTTTATAGTTTCTATATGAAATATTTATTCTATAGTTATTACTGTTTTTTAAATATTTTATTTTATTTGGTAATTACTTCTCTTATTTCCTCGTTTCCTTTCCTCACTCAGCTATTTTACCTGTCGGAGCCCCTGGGCTTATGGCATCCTGCTTTTCCAAATAGGGTGTCAAGCTATATACAGTATATATATATATATATATATATATATATATATATATATATATATATATATATATATATATATATATGTATATATAGTCGGAAAACAACAATCTCCCACAAATTGCCCAACCTAGCTGTTTTTTTTTTTGGGGGGGAGGGGGGAGGGGCGGTTGCCTGATGCGCCCTCTCCAATGCCTTCTATGAAAGGCATCCTCTCCCACCAAACGTCTTCTCTCTGTGACGAGCCGAGAGAGGGTTGTGAACTCAAAGGGAGGATGCAATCAACTGAGTTATATTATTAAAGAACACTCTCCTTTATATACAAAACCTCAAGGCAACAGGACATAACATGTTCGAGAGACAGACAATGTCACAGAGCAAAACCGGAGACATGATCATTCAGGTTCTTTTTAGTGGAGGGAAGAGCGCAGATACAAGCATAATATATACAAAAGGAATTATGTACAATTGTGTGACACACGGTTGGTACATGGCTCCCCCTCTAAAAATGACATACTGAAGATGTTAAATAGGTGCCCTGAATCTGGAGAGGTAGTAGTAAAAACTGCGCCGATTAGCGGCAGTGAGTGGCTGTAGAAGTCGATGGTTGGGGTGCGAGCGAGTGGTGGATGATCTTGGATGGGTGGCTGTGTTGCCGCTCTGGCTCGTCACGGGGTAGGCAAGTGTGTCCTGCGGCATTCATAGGCGTGTGTGTCCTACGGCATTCATAGGCGTGTGTGTCCTACTGCATTTATAGGCGTGTGTGTCCTACGGCATTCATAGGCGTGTGTGTCCTATGGCATTCATAGGCGTGTCCTACGGCCTTCATAGGCGAGTGTGTCCTACGGCATTCATAGGCGTGTGTGTCCTACGGCATTCATAGGCGTGTGTCCTATAGCATTCATAGGCGTGTCCTACGGCATTCATAGGCCTACGGCGTTCATAGGCATGTATGTCCTACGGCATTCATAGGCGTGTATGTCCTACAGCATTCATGTCAGCTTCGGTTGAAGTTGAATAGGTGTCCTCTTCGTCACGAGTGGAGGCGTTGATGGAGGTTTTGAAGTGGCTGTCCATAAGGGCACGAAGTAGGTTCACCTCTCGAGGAGAGCTGTCTGCGGCAGGTTGCAGGCGAGTGATACTGGTCATTTTCCCGAGGGTGAGCGAAGCCCTTTGGTCCCCCAACGGTTGTTGAGGGAGCTGAAAAGGCGTTGCTATACGGGCGGCTGGCGACGGCGAATACTGCCGCAGAAGGTATGCGTTGACGGCGTCATAGTAACGGTGAGAGGTGGAGGGGGGGAGGCGGGAGGAGCAAGTCACTCCGGGGTCACCAATGTGACGAAGCAGGGAGAATGTTGTGAACTCAAAGGCAGGATGCAATCAACTGAGTTATATTATTAAAGAACACTCTCCTTTATATACAAAACCTCAAGGCAACAGGACATAACATGTTCGAGAGACAGACAATGTCACAGAGCAAAACCGGAGACATGATCATTCAGGTTCTTTTTAGTGCGAGGGAAGAGCGCAGATACAAGCATAATATATACAAAAGGAATTATGTACAATTGTGTGACACACGGTTGGTACATCTCCGTATTATCCTTCACCTTATCTCCCCATTTAATTCTCTGCTTCCCTCTCTATCTTCCTCCCTTAACAGGTTCCTCCCAAGCCCTCCTCACTCACTCCCCACCATCCCTCCTCAACATGTGCCCACCTGCCCTTCACCCACGACGTTCAAGGAGACTTATGAGTTGAAGACGTTAGGCATTTCTTGATGGTCACCCAACCTATAAATGGCCACGCCCGATGTTGATTAACTTCCCCACTCTCTCTTATTTTATTTACTTATATAATCAGAGAATAGAGAACCCGTTAAGAACCCAGCGAACAAAATAGAATCAAATCCCATTTTATTGCATTTTCGACATTCCCAGATACCAAGACATTTGCATTTTAGCAACTCCACCAAATCTAACCATCGCTTCCTATGGCTGCCTCTCTTCCAGCCCTTCATCGCCTAAGATTATCAACTCTTTTCGCCCATTTATCGCCTTCCATACTTTACGTGACCAATCACTGTTCTATCTCTTCAGATTTGTGAAGCTTTTACCACAAACGCGTATTTCTTCACAATATGGTTCACTTTTCCTACAGAGTTTTTACAAGAAAATCATCTAGTCTTCTTCGTATAGAAATTATCTCCACAGTTTCAAACCTTTTACTTTAATTCCCTTTCAACATCATATTCTAGATAAAAGTAAAATAAAAAAGGTTTATAAGAATGGTCAATTAAATTTTACCTTATTTCAAAGTAATACCAGTAAAAAAAGATAAAGAGAGGCAGGACATTATCTTCATTATAAGTTTCTGTTAGTACTAGGCTACCAATTACAATGAAAACTACTCTCTCTCTCTCTCTCTCTCTCTCTCTCTCTCTCTCTCTCTCTCTCTCTCTCTCTCTCTCTCTCTCTCTCTCTCTCTTTACATTTCCATACTTATCTCCATTTATTTATTACTTATCTCTTCATCTTTCTGCACAAACACGGAAATATATACTCTGAGATACATCCTTTCATCATGATACACTTTTTACCACTTTAGCGTATCTCACATATCTCGCTATTTAAATCTTAACCGTATACTGTATATTACACAAACAACTCTCCTTATCAGGTTCAACCTTTTGTTATTCGCATTAAACATCCATACTTCACTTCCATAAAGGAAAGTTGGTTCATTAATCCTCTCATATACAGCCGGCTCAGCTTCCACAGATAATTCAAGTGTCATAGCGGTTTCTTGCACATATCTTGCTATATTTCTTGTTTCTAATATTCAGTGATTCACTCGTTTTCTAATCTGGCCTTCCTTTGTTATATTTATATACACCAAGGAATTACCACACTTCTACCAATTTCATTATTCTTCTACTTACCATATTAATGCTCATTAATCCATCTTCCTCTTCTCTAATATCTCTCTTACCCAAGTCTTCCTCACATTTACCTTCAACATTCTCCTCTTGCAAATATTTTCAAAATTCCCTTGACAGCTTCTTCAGTTTTAATTCCCTACCCCAAGTCAGCAAAGCATCCTTTGTAAACAAAATTTCAACATCCCATTCACAAAGAACTCTCTTGTTCTACAAGCGTTTCATTCACTGTTCTTTCTCTAATCTCTTCAATTTTTCTCCTACCCACGTTGACACAAAACCAAACATTCTTATGTCTACATGCTCTAGCACACTTCAATTGTATCGTGTTTTTTTCTTCATAACAATAGTATACGGCACATTCCCAATATTCTTCGCATTGCCTCTCTATTGACTCTATCATATACTATAAGAAATTTTTGCATAAGCGATTCCTAAAATAAAAACTATAGACTCATATTAAAAATACGATTTCATATATGCACATATATAAAAATGCGTACATATATATATATATATATATATATATATATATATATATATTATATATATATATATATATATATATATATAGTATATGTAAGGGTGTATACATACAAACTGATATATATCTATATATATCCATATATAGAAAAAGGACATTTACCAATAAATCACGCTGACGCACACACACCAAGCGAGAGAGAGAGAGAGAGAGAGAGAGAGAGAGAGAGAGAGAGAGAGAGAGTCCAGTTGACATAAAAGAGCTCCTTGCATCCAATTCGTTTAAATTTGATGTGACGAAGAGAAGACTCGCGAGACCTGATACCACTTTATGGCCTTCTACCAAAAGGCAATGTCTGTATGCTGAGTCACATGATTGAGTCTGTTTTAAAGGTCATTATTCTTTTGACGCTTTTACAACTTTTCCATAATTCTTATTTTGATTTTTTTTATTACAGTTTAGGATAACAGACCTATGATTAATCTTGAACAGGTTTTGTACACGTTGATGTATATACATACATAAATGCATGCATATATACTGTATATATATATTATATATATATATATATATATATATATATATATATGTATATATATATATATATATATATATATAAACACACATATATATGTATATATATGTGTGTGTTTTATATACACATATATCTATATTATATATATATATATATATATATATATATATATATATATATATATATATATATATATATATATATATATATAGAGAGAGAGAGAGAGAGAGAGAGAGAGAGAGAGAGAGAGAGAGAGAGAGAGAGAGAGAGAGGCCGTGTATAAATATGTAAGCGTCATGATTGTGTGGTAGAAATTGTTAAAAGAAAATCGAGAGGATATTATGAAAATCGAATATATATAAATATATGAGTAAAATTACCAAAGACCATCCAATATTAGCAATGCAGGTAGGAATAGAGGTAAAAAGATTTATTATTTGCCGCATTCAAGTATAGCAATTTATAATAATAATAATAATAATAATAATAATGATAACAACAACAACAACAACAACAACAACAATAATAATAATAATAATATTCTAACAAAAAGTACTGAAATTTCTTTTCGATTACGAATTATATTGTTAACACTTCTTTGAAAAACCTGGGGGTATTTTGCTAATTTGATTTAGAAAACATACCTGGTAACGCATAATCACTTATTCTCTCTCTCTCTCTCTCTCTCTCTCTCTCTCTCTCTCTCTCTCTCTCTCTCTCTCTCTCAATACAATACTATATGTGAGCCTATAAGTAACTTCCGCTCCTTCTCCCCAATAAGCAAGATGTTGACAATTAAGCAATGTGGGACTCCTCAAATTCTCGTGAAAATAGTAGCCTAAGAGAATTAGTAAATTATAACACAAATGAACCTGTTAGACTATTTGTTAGTAACGATATTAGAGTTGTATATACAATATACTTATCAAAAATATCTCTGTGATAAAAGTTATGTTAAATATTCAAGCAACGAAATTGTTAACTCACCCATCTACTGTAGAAATATGACGAAGTTGCATCAGACGTTGATTGAAATGCCCCATTATTTAACGAACATTTGACTGAAGTCAAGAATTACTTGCTATGATCATTTCAACAATATTTCCAGACTGTCTTGTTAATTAATAGCGAATGATTAACGAAAGTTAAGCTTCCTCTCCCAAGGCTAATTGCAAAGGCATTTTAGAGAAGCCACTTGCTTCCTTCCTCTGCTTCATCCATCGCCAACGATCATTCACTTTCTTCATCCCTGAAGGAACCTTTTA
>NC_090745.1:13463446-13480946 GCF_036898095.1 Palaemon carinicauda
ATATATGTATATATATATATATATATATATACTGTACATATAAGTATATATATATATATATATATATATATATATATATATAAATATATATATATATATGTATATATATAATATATATATATATACATATATATATATACTGTACATATATGTATATATATATATATATATATATATATATATATATGTATATATAAATATATATACAGTATATATATACATATATATATATATATATATATATATATATATATATATATATATATATATATATATTGCCTGACATTTTCATCAAAATTCATCAGTACCTTTTTGAGTTACACTGGATAAAAAAAAAAAAAAAAAAAAAAAACATAACCTCCTTGGCGGAGGTAAATGTATAAACTTCTATAAGCGCTTCTTAATTATCTTATAATTACATACTGTAGAAGTGTTATTCAAATGTTGAAATTAATAAAACCTCATAATAAATTGATTTTCTCTGGGTTTTTTTTATACATTATGATTTGCATCTGTAAAAGTGAAATCACCCATATATAATAAAGAACAAGTGTATAGCTATATATATACATACATGTATATATATATATATATATATATATATATATATATATATATATATTATATATATATATATATATATATATATATATATATATACATATATGTGTGTGTGTACGTGTGTTTCTATGTACATATATATACACATATTTATTTATAAATTATATTTCCTGACATGCTAAGCGGCATTGATAAACGTATCACTACTCGGTCTCTCCCCATCCGTTGAGTAAGAGGGAGCGAGTAGTCATACCCTGGTGAGACGGGGTACCCCGATAGGTACATTCGGAAAGCACAATCTCTCACAAATTCCCCAAATTGCCGTGTTGTAGTTAGGAAAGGGGGAGGGGTTGGCAAGGGTTGAATATCTGTGTGTGCATATCTATTTATATATTTAGCCGTCATTTTTGATGGGTCGAGTACACAAGTATTCAAATATTTCCGGAAGTGAAGCATCCATGTTCATATATTCAACTATTCCAAGGTAATGATGTTTTTAAACAATGAACATATACTGTAGGTATTTAGAAATTATTAGTAAAAGAAAGAATTAATATGGAAATACATGTAATATAGTCGGCAAGAACTTTCACCTTCATTACTAATTATTATACAATTATTATGATTAAAAAGTAAATACAAAAATATAATTCAACGTTTCGTATTCACAGTATTTTGTTACAATTATAAAAGCACCTCAATTAACGACAAAGATTTACCGTTATTTTTTTGCATAGTAGTGATTAAATGTTTTCTAGTCGATGATCCATAAAGAGAGAGAGAGAGAGAGAGAGAGAGAGAGAGAGAGAGAGAGAGAGAGAGAGAGAGAGAGAGGGAGAGAGAGAGAGAGATAATATCCCCTCAGGAGGTAAATACCTATTTGACCTTTGACCGCGTTAGCCATCTGCACACATGCTTTGGATTAACATTGAGAAGGACGAACAAGCCAACAGATAGGCGGACAGAGAAACAGACAAGTGGATACACAATCAAACAAGCGGACAGAGAGACAGACAAGCGAATAGATAGACAAACAAGCGGAGTGAGAAACAGAAAATCGAATAGAGAGACAGACAAGCGGGCAGAGAAACAGACAAGCAAATAGAGAGACATACGAGCGGACAGAGAAACAGACAAACGATTAGAGAGACAGACAAACGGACAGAAAAACATAAAAGCTAATAGAGAGACAGACAAGCGATCAAAGAGACAGACAGGTGAACTGGTAAAATGGCTGTACAAAATGATAAATAAGCTGGGGAAAATGACTTTGGAATTGGATTGTACAAGGAAATATTATAAAAGCAAATGATAAAAAAAACATAAAGCTAGTTACATATTGATACATATTTACAAATTAGATTTCAAAACACCTCAATCTCTTTTGAAAACGTAAATTTTGGCGCATGTTACTCAGACAGTAAAGTTTAGTATTTATTTCTAAACTATCTTACAATCATTAATTATATCATTGCTCATATGTTACAATAAGGCTCATGAAGTGTCCATAATGTAAATCGCAATTTATACTTTAATTTTCTATATTGATATATGAAACTCTGATAATTGCATTTTAACTAAGAAAAAAAAAAAGTGGTATTTATGGTTCCTCTACTTTCGCAACTAAATACATATAATAGAGCTTTGATAGAAATTTTTTAGAATATTTAGTGTTACATTAGATTTTCGTTGATTTTTATGAACTTGAATGGTAAAGATTCACCAGATCTATGGGTTTAAAAGCACTTAACATTATAAATAAATTCCATAGGCCTAATGGTGTCCACCAAGATCCTCTTAAAGCTTGAATGCAATATGAAATGAAGATTTATTTTCTCTTCAACTTGGTACATTTAAATGCTTCAAACACCAGATTATATATATATATATATATATATATATATATATATATATATATATATATATATATATATATATATATATTATATATATATATATATATATATATATATTATTACCCCTGCCGAATTACATAAACTCCAGAGTTCAAAACCTACCTGTTTATTTTCACTTAAATCTGTTAAACTTGAAAAATAATACCCGAGCTCTGAGAATATTACATAACTCCCAGACAGCAACATATTTGAACACTGAATATCCAAAGGTCTCTTACATAACACTCAAAACAAAACTAGGTAAATACTTAATATGAACTATTAAAAAACAACCTCTTATTTTGGTTCTTAGTTAGGGATACGAGCAAATCACTGTAGGAAATATTGGTGATCGAAATAATACACACTTTACAAAAATAAATATATTCTATAAAAACTTACAACATTTCGAAAGAATTAACACCAAAAATAAATCACTCGTAATATTGAATCTGAACAAAATCTTAGACTAAGACAAGAACATATTTCTCTATGAAAATTATACAATCACTTGTTTCACTGGAAATTAATTTTATAAAAATATTTCTTTTTGAAAATTAATGAAAATAGTTAACACTTTAACAATCTAATAATCAAACAATATATGAAATTTACATAAATGTGACTGTTACACTTACATCGTTAGGTTCACACGAGGTTACTGAACAGATAAGCAAAATAAATACACTTCTGTTTAACCTAAATCTCACAGGGCCAGTTACAAAAATATATATGACAATGTACTTACATTGTCATATATATACATTAATAAATTGAAAAAGGATACAAACCTTACTTGTGAGGCAACTCCTCTCTCAGGTAACTCCGCTCACCTACTCCTAGAAAAAAAAAAAAAAAAAGATTAAGTCTACTTCGAGAACTTTCATGCACATTCTAACCATGTGAAAACATTAACATGACGCAATCCCTAATGTTATTACCTCGTGTGTGTGATACAGCATACCTAAACGAGTTTTCATAAGACTTCGTAACAAAATACAAGAAAGAAAAAGTTAATTCTTGAAAAATAACAAATTTACATATACTGAATTAAAGCAAAACACAATTACATGAATGACAAAAGTCTTACATAATTTACATACATTTAACACACGAGTGGAACTCACCATATGAGCTGGCTATACATCTCTTCAATACACAAATGAAATATATGAATAAAATATTTACTCTTATACAAGACCAGCCTCGTAAGAATATATATAAATTCAACCTTGGGAATATATATCTATCCTTGTTGCGCCAGAAGCATTTATCATAAAAGAATTTTCAGTGCACAGTATATATGTCCAAGGTTGAATTCGATATCAAATCTCATTTGTGGATAATATTTACATCTATCAAAATTATGTGTGTTAATGATAAATAATCATCATAAATAGCCACCAGTTAAAAGCTCATTAACTAGCTATCATGATGGAGATGGACTGATTTAAAGTCTTAGTACAGATTCCTGATTTCGACAGGAATATGTACAGTGGACCTGGAATGTACTCACATCCCTCTTGAGAGCTCGTTGGTAGAACCTACTGGTAGGACTGGTTCTACTGAGAGGCATAGGTTAGAGTCCTTGCCCGGACAGAAGCATTTAACATAAACGAATTTGTTGGTGGTAATCTACACTCACATAATGTGTGTGTGCATATATATATATATATATATATATATATATATATATATATATATATATATATATATTTTTTTTTTTTTTTGGGGGGGGGGGGCTCAAGCCATGACGTCCTGATGGAAGGTTCCTTCAGTAGCTTCCTAGGGTATATTTAACTACAGGGATATTCCCAGAGAATTAAACTAAAGGTTATCACAGAATTCTAACTTCTGGTGCGAGTACCCTAAAGGTTTCCCTCTAGGATATCGTATATCAACAGGGGACGCATGTATTAACACGCCACATAACTATCTGCACCCCATATAGAGTTAACACTTCGATATGAAGGTGGAGAATAACTGGGGAGCCGTTCCACAGTTACACTCGTCCGTGGCTGCTTTTGGTACTCGAAACGTAAACAAACGGGCGCCATTGCTAAATGACGTCACGTCCGTCTCCATCCTTCAGCCTGTAGCTCCTTGCTTTGGTCGGATTTCCCTCGAGTGTGATTTTCATCTAATTACATCGCCGTTATGTCGTTACCTTCAGCCTCGCCTTCTTCTGGAAAGTTGAGTACCAGGTCCCAGTATTGTTTAAATAAGCTCTAGCCGTAAAGTAACTTCTACTTTTCGTAAAATATTGTGTTTTGTGGCAGAGCTGTGCCGATCCCGGACGCGCCATTTTATGGCGTCGCTGTTCATATCGCATGCTTTATTTAGTTAGCCAGAACAGCCTTATCCGGTCACTTAACTAATTAATATTATTAGTTATTTAGTTTTCATAGCTAGGAATTACTTATATCGTGTTTTAGCGCTCATCTGACTCGGTCGCCGTTCGACCCCATACTAGATCGCTAGCTTAGCCCCTAGGCTGGATAGCCTAGTGCTTGTGTTCATGCATGATATATACCAGTGTTCCTAGGTTAAGTTATGAAGATTGTGGCATTATTAAACATACTATTAACTGTGATGTAAGTGTTTTCGCCTTCGGGGACCATATAGGGGACCGGGTTGATTGCGTATCTTTCCACCCTAACCTAATGTAGGAACCCCTATATGCTCCCTAATCCCCTGCTTGCGGGCATTCCCTCTGTGTGGCCCTGCTTCCCCTTCTATATAGGGGAATCTTGTCTACAAACAGAGTATTTATCGCTTCTCTGTCTACCCTAAGGGAATGATCCTCCCTTAGGGTCGTGACCGAGAAAATAGGAACGGCTCTGCCCTTCCTCAGTTGCACCTGGTTGGGTTACTCCTCCCTCCCTGCAACTTGCGATGTGTCTTTCAGCTTACCTAGCCTAGGAGTTAGCCCTCCTTCTCTAGGTTAAGCTCTAGGGGTTGACTCTGTTCTATTATAGTTTGAGACGGTACTCCTGTACCATTCTCATTCTGGGTTACCTAACCTAGGTTAGGGAGCATTCTCCCTCTCCTTGGTGGCCGTTCTTGTACAGAGTCTCCCCTATAGAAAGACCCCTCATCTTCTCCCTCCCCACCTATCCCTTTGGTGTAGGCTTGCCTTTACACATCTGTCCTTAGTCCTACAACTCCTCCCTTGGGTGGAGTGGTAGGGCTAACTTGTTCTCCTGCTGAGCTGGCCGCTCTGGTACTCATACCCTTCATAGCGTTCTATGGGGGTAGTTGCCGGCAGCAGTCCGGCCGGCGGGGGTTTCCCCCTTCTTGAGTGCCCTCTAACCCTCCCTTGGGTTACCCCAGGCACCCGGCCGACTGCTGGCCCCCTGCCGCCGGATGCTAGGAGTATCTACTCCTATCATGAGTGCACTCTCTCCGGAGGGATGCCGGAGGGGTATGTGATCTTACCCCTTCCATCCCTCCTTACCTTTCTCTCCGTCTATCCTGGTTTCTGGTCCCTTGCCGCCTCCAACGCCGACGATACCGCCCTTACCTCTGGTGACATTCCTTCATAAGATGCCCTCCCCCCTCTAAGACGTCAGCCTTCCGTGTGCCGGAGGCTGCCGCCTTCCGTCGACATACAGCCGACGTCCCACCCACCATTTTACCTAGTGACAGCTGGCCGGCCCTCTGTGCCGGCCACCGGCGTGCCAGCATTGATTGCCGGCGGTCTAGGTATACAACCATATACATATCTTTCTTATGAATTGATCCAAGCTTACCAAGCCGTCAGCCTTCGGCTGCCGGAGCCCCCGCCTCCTGCCGGCGGTCGCCACGATGGTATTATATTTTAGATACTCAATGTGTCTGTCTTGATGCCTTCCACCCTGCAGGACCGGCCTCCAGCGTTCCGTCGGTCTTCCGGCACCCCCTGGAGATGTTAAGGGACATGCACCCCTTCTCATACCTGCCGACAACATGCCGACAGCCAACATACTGCAGTCAGATGGCTTAGCCACTTCCATATATAGGTATTGTCTTACCTTTAAAATTGTGGCTGTGCTGTCTGATTGCACATTACAATATTCCAGCATACTCTGTGTGTCTTAGTGCAGCCGATTGCCGGAACCTATATCTAATAAGGGGTTTTCCTCTACTCCCCTTCTACCCAGGGATCTGAGTGGTCTCAGTCCCTGCTACACCTCGCGGGCAATTTCTGTTAGAGGCTTAGCTTCTACCCACCACGGCTTATCCATATGGATTTCCGTTTTGTGACCTTCGGCCACAAAAGAAATTGCGTACTGATAAGGTTACGGTAACCGACAGGGCGGGATTCACGAGTATGTGTCTATCTACTTCCTTTCCCGCTCTCTCCTCTCAGGCATTATAATACATTATGAATTATTTTAATGCTTAAAAATTTAGATTAAGTTATCTTAATTTTAGAATAATGTAAGTCATTCTTATGCCTTCCATGTACTCATGATCTATTTCTTTTACAGGAGGAGTATATGAAGTGCGAAAGCAACTTCTGTGGAGTGAAGCGCCCGGACTTCTACGGGCACAAGGGGAGGTCCCACGCCCCCTGCGCCGCCAAGAGAGGAGACCTGAAATACTGGGACCCACAGCACTGTACAGTCTGCAAGAGTCGTTTGGCCGAGGCGTTCGACGACCCTCCTTCAGCGGAGGCAAGGGACAACACTCGAGAAAAGCTACGCAAGTGGGTGCGTGGCTTCCAGAAGAACGCCACTGGACCGTATCTCGCCAGTGAAGATTTGAGGGCCTTGCTTTTCCCAAAGGCATCCAAAGACTCTGTGGTCCCCAGTGATCAGATCCCCACCGTCCAGCTCGTGGTGGAACCTGATATCGTCATGGCCCAGTCCATGCATGAGTGCCACTTGGATTCCGATAACGTGGAACGTATGTCGGAAGTGTCGGAAGAGACGGAGAAGAACCTCATGGGCGAGGAACTCGACTATGAGGAAGATCAGGTGGAATATTCTGATTCGGAGTCCGAGGTCGCTCCCGCTCTTACTCCCGCAGCGACTCCTGCACTGTCCGAGGAAGCTGTTCCTTCGACTTCCGCCACCCCGGACCCTCTCCCATCGGGCACTCAGGAGGTCTTCAAGATGCTTGAAGCCCTCATGGCAAGAAAACTTCGAGATACCCAGGAGCAATTCCGGTCTACCCTAGTTAACTTTAAACAACCGAAACGGATTTCGGTTAAGGACCTCCCCTCTTGCTCGGATACTAACCCATGGAGATATGCCGAGCATATGCCGATCACGACTGGTAAGATCTTCATCAGTGAGAAGGTTGGCTCTATCTTGTTGGAAGAAGTGGAATTCTTCCCGAACTTCGAGGCTTATCCGGACTGTTACATCCGGCTCAGGTCCGAACCAGCCTCAAAGGAAGAGACCGAACCGAAGGAGGTAATCGTGTTCGATCTCGCGAAGGCCCAGGCTATGCTAGCCAGTGCTGTGAAGAGTAGGGGTTTCACCAACTCCAAGATGCCGGCGCTCAGTAAGAAGCACCCAACCTTCGTTGCGCCGAATGCTGCGACTTTCCTCTTTATCGAAAAGGCCTTCACAGCGGTCTTAAAGGCAGTGGAGGAAGGGAAACCTTGCCCTGCACTGGAGGAGTGCAGACCCTTCTCCCTTACCGTTCCTCCCGATGATAGGCACTGGAAAGACGTCCAGTCAACCTTCACGGTGGGAAAGTTAGAGCCCGATGTAGCCGGTCGTCAGTTCAATGAGGACCTCCCAAGGCTAAATGATCATCTCCTTCGTAGGGAACAGGATACGAAGGAGAGGCTTGCCGCATCGCTGTCCCTCCAGGTACAGCTTGAACTTATGGCCGGGGACACTAGAGTCCCGGACTTTTACATGGTCCTAGCCAAAACACACTTGGCAACGGTGACTAAGGACCTGTATAGCTTCACTAAGGCTCGCAGAGCCTGTCGTGAATTCGTGTTTGCTAGCGCGACGGTAAAACACGAACCCCGGAGGCTGATTTCCTCCAATATCTGGGGTAAATATCTCTTTCCCTCCTCCCTGGTGAAAGAGATTGCAGACAAGGCCGCCACGGAGAACAGGAACCTTCTCCACAAGTGGGGCATGTCGAGAAAAAGGAAATCCTCTCAGGACGATGGCCCTCAACCTAAGAGGAAATCTCAGAAGCCAAAACTCCAGCAACGTCAACAGAGACGGCAGTTTCCGAGTTCCACTACTCCCCAGGTGGCCGCACAGCCACAGCAGACCTTTCAGTTGGTCCCCCAACCAGTGGTGTCGCAGTCACCGGTCTTTACCCCTGCATTTGAGCAACATGCTACTACCTTTCGTCCCAGAGGTAGGGGCTCAAGCAGAGGTTCCGGCAGAGATTCGTCTCGCCGCCCCTCCAGAGGCAGAGGAGGAAGGGGAGCTAGCGGCCGAGGTGGCAAACCCTCGGGACACCAGAAGCAATGAAGTGCTTCCGGTGAGAGGAAGACTCCGCCAATTCCAGGATCGTTGGACCTTCGATCCCTGGGCACACAGCATCGTCAAGAAGGGACTAGGCTGGAGCTGGACGCAACCACCCCCAGCCTTCCAGCAATTCTTCCAACAGTCAACCCCCCTCCTGGAAGAATACGTCCTAGAACTCTTGAACAAGAAGGTGATCAGGAGGGTAAAGTCAACCAGGTTCCAAGGGAGACTGTTTTGCGTTTCCAAGAAGGACTCCGACAAACTCCGAGTCATTCTAGACTTATCCCCTCTCAACAAGTTCATTGCGAACAACAAGTTCAAGATGCTGACTCTGCAACAAATAAGGACCCTTCTACCTCAAAGGGCCTATACGGTCTCCATAGACCTGGCGGATGCCTACTGGCACGTTCCAATGAATCATCACGCTTCCTCCTACCTAGGATTTCGACTCCAAAGGAAAAGTTACGCCTTCAGGGCCATGCCCTTCGGGCTCAACGTGGCTCCACGGATCTTCACCAAGCTGGCAGACGCCATCATCCAACAGCTCCCTCTTCGCGGCGTCCAAGTGATGGCCTACCTAGACGACTGACTAGTCTGGGCGACATCGCCCGAAGATTGTGTAAGAGCCTGCAACAAAGTTACCCAGTTCCTAGAGCATCTGGGATTCAAGATAAACACCTAGAAATCTCGCCTCTCTCCAGCTCAGAAGTTCCAATGGTTGGGAATCCATTGGGATCTTCAGTCACACCGCCTTTCCATCCCACAGAAGAAAAGGAAGGAAATAGCAGGGTCTGTCAGAAGACTTCTGAAATCCAAACGGATCTCAAGAAGACAGCAGGAACAAGTTCTCGGCTCTCTACAGTTCACCTCTGTTACAAACCCAGTGCTTCGCGCACAGCTAAAGGATGCCGCGGGAGTCTGGAGACGTTTCGCATCCATCGCTCGAAGAGACCTCAAGAGACGGCTTCCAAACAGACTTCGCTTACTATTAAAGCCGTGGTCGGAAGCAAAGGCCCTGAAAAGGTCCATTCTTCTTCAACACCCGCCTCCATCGATCAACATCCACACGAACGCTTCACTGGAGGGTTGGGGAGGTCACTCCCACCAACGACAGGTTCAGGGAACATGGTCTCCCCTTTTCAAGACGTTTCACATCAACATCTTGGAGGCCATGGCGGTTCTTCTCACCCTGAAGAAACTATCCCCGCCTCCCTCGATCCACATCCGTTTGACTCTGGACAACTCGGTGGTAGTCAGATGTCTCAATCGTCAGGGCTCGAGATCGCCCCAGATAAATCAGGTACTTCTTCCGATCTTTCGTCTGGCAGAAAAGAAGAAATGGCACCTGTCTGCAGTTCACCTACAAGGATTCCGCAACATGACGGAAAACGCTCTATCACGGACAAGCCCAATAGAGTCGGAATGGTTTCTAGACGCAAGATCATTCTCCTTCATCTCTCACCAAGTCCCGGAACTTCAGATCGATCTCTTCGCAACGAGCGACAACAATCAACTTCCTCGATATGTGGCCCCGTACGAGGAACCAAAGGCAGAAGCAGTGAATGCCATGTCACTGGATTGGAACAGATGGTCCAGGATATACCTGTTCCCTCCCCCCAACCTTGTGCTGAAAGTCCTCTCCAAACTGAGAACCTTCAAAGGGACAGCGGCCCTAGTGGCTCCCAAATGGCCCCGGAGCAACTGGTACCCTCTGGTCCTGGAGCTGCAGCCCACGCCGATCCCCCTACCGGGCCCAGTTCTCTCTCAACAAGTACAGAAGTCGACTGTCTTCGCTTCATCACTGAAAGTCAGGGACCTTCATCTCATGATTTTCTCTCCTTGACCGCAAAGAAAAGGTTTGGAATCTCGAAGAAAAGTCTAGACTTCCTCGAGGAATACAAGACTGAATCCACACGACGGCAATACGAATCTTCCTGGAGAAAGTGGGTCTCGTTCGTCAAAGCAAAAAATCCTACGGAAATCACCATTGATTTTTGCATGTCCTTCTTCATTCACCTTCATGGACAAGGCTTAGCAGCCAACACGATTTCCACTTGCAAATCGGCTTTGACTAGACCACTACTGTACGCTTTCCAGATTGATCTGTCCAGCGATATCTTCAATAAACTACCAAAGGCATGCGCTAGACTACGCCCAGCACCTCCGCCAAAACCTATCTCCTGGTCCCTGGACAAGGTGCTCCATTTTGCCTCTAACCTGGACAACGATTCGTGCCCTCTAAAAGACTTGACTCAAAAAGTTATTTTCCTTTTTGCTCTCGCCTCAGGAGCCCAGAGTCAGTGAAATAGTGGCATTGTCAAGAGACGAGGGTCATATCCTGTTTGCAGATACAGGAGATCTTACCCTCTTCCCTGATCCGACGTTTCTCGCAAAGAATGAACTAACCACCAATAGATGGGGCCCTTGGAGAATCTGCCCCCTGAAGGAAGATGTCTCTCTATGCCCAGTGGAGAGTCTTAAGGTCTATCTTCGTAGAACTTCAGACTTCGGTGGAGGACAACTCTTCAAAGGAGAAACATCGGGTAGTGACCTGTCACTGAAACAACTAAGAGCGAAAATCACCTACTCCATTCGCAGAGCGGATCCTGACAGTACACCCGCAGGTCATGATCCTAGAAAAGTTGCGTCTTCTCTGAATTTCTTCCAGAGCATGGATTTCGAAAGCCTCAAGAGCTTCACAGGGTGGAAATCGTTGCGCGTTTTCTTCAAGCACTACGTGAAGCAAGTGCATGAAGTTAAACATTTCATGGTAGCTGCAGGTAGTGTTATGAAACCTGCCGTTTAACTCTGCATAGAACAGTGAGTTACTTGGGACTTTAACTCTACGGGTGCCTGTGCTGACCCTCTTGTGATACATAGTGATTTCATGGACACTTAGTGTTTCTAATAGACTGTTCTTATCAAGGTGAAATGTCATAGACTTCACATGAGTGCCACATGCTCTAGGGCATGATGTGCTTTTCTTTGAAAAAGACTGTCGTTCCTCTGGAACTTGTGTTTCTAAAAGTGAAATTTCTTTCAGATTCAAGATTGAAGTCTTCTATTTTCTATGTACATTATTCTTTTTATTGTAAATTAACTTTACACTTATTATTGCAATTGTTATCACAATAATCTGCAATCTATGAAATAAAATGTCTATTTTATTACATGTGCGTCTCTCTCCGCTCCTATTATTTATTATGAAATATATGATTGTCATAGTTTCATTTAACCCCTTCATTTTGATTGAGAAGAATAATATAAAATTACTTGTATTGTATACTCACTCATGCTGTGGTAATATTCCTACCTGAATACTTACCTTCGTCCTGCCTTCGAGACCAGATTAATCTCTCCTCCAAGGAGCGTAGTGATTATTTATCACTTACCTATGCTTGCTAATATTCCTACCTGAATATTAACCTTCTGTCTTGTCTCCGAGTCCTGCACGAACTCTCTGCAGGGTGAGTAGCCCTTCAATGATCGCTTCGAGACATTGGTATGGTCCACCGGGACTTCTCTGCCAGGGGGGCAGGAAGCTGGATCCCCACGGAAACTCTAGCGAGGACATACTACATACCTCTATTCGAAGCCCTTGGCACTTGCATAAAAAGGGGAAAATTTCCACGATACATTAATTCTCTGGTACACTTCCATCAGGACGTCATGGCTTGAGCCCAAAAAACGGATTTTGAGCGTAGCGAAAAATCTATTTTTGGGTGAGATAGCCATGACGTCCTGATGGACCCTCCCGTCTATTCTAGTCCAGCCTTTCAGGCCCCGCCCTGTCCTGCTGTATCATGGAGATTAGCAAGAAACTGGCCTCAGGATGAGGACGGACGTGACGTCATTTAGCAATGGCGCCCGTTTGTTTACGTTTCGAGTACCAAAAGCAGCCACGGACGAGTGTAACTGTGGAACGGCTCCCCAGTTATTCTCCACCTTCATATCGAAGTGTTAACTCTATATGGGGTGCAGATAGCTATGTGGCGTGTTAATACATGCGTCCCCTGTTGATATACGATATCCTAGAGGGAAACCTTTAGGGTACTCGCACCAGAAGTTAGAATTCTGTGATAACCTTTAGTTTAATTCTCTGGGAATATCCCTGTAGTTAAATATACCCTAGGAAGCTACTAAAGGAACCTTCCATCAGGACGTCATGGCTATCTCACCCAAAAATAGATTTTTCGCTTCACTCAAAATCCTATATATATATATATATATATATATATATATATATATGTATATATATATATATATATATATATATCATATCTGTAATTAAGGTATTCTTACTTTCTGAGTGAGAATACCTTAACGTGGTGAAAAGGTTTGCGTACCGCCATGATCAGCTAAGCTTTACTAATTAGGGGCACCCATAATTAGTTAGTTTGCTGTGAGCGATAAGACAAAAGTCTCCCACCATAACCAATCTGCAGTGGCCAGCGTGGTGATGAAAACTGGCCAAACCCCAGACATAAATAAGGACGTGTATGAGACCTTTGTTCTGCAGTGGACTAGAAATGGCAACATTTGTTGTTCTTGTTGTTGTTTTTGTTGTATGTAAAGCTTTGTAGTAAGTAACCCTCCCAAATCTCAGAGATCGTCAACATCAGAATTCAAATCCTTCTCGATACTGAAAGCATATTGGCTCACAGCAGATGCAAGTCCATCAACCAGCTTTTATTTGGAGTTTGGAATCACTTAGATTTTTAATTTGGACAAATCGTCACTATTAGCACAGAAATCCATGTCGCCTACTAATTGAACGTCTGACCTGGCACTACAAATCCCTCTCTAAATCCTCTCTATCAAGTAATTTGATTTTGTATTTCGCTTTTGCCTTTTCAATATTTATTTATAACAGATAGGAACTATTTGTTTAGTAGATCCTACTGCTATTTTCTGGATACGCTTTGGGTCTATTTATAATGATAACTGGTATGACACATGTTAACGATCTGTAGGACGACAATATTGAAAACAAAATATTACCCGAAAATGTTTCTCTTGTTAACAGAGCGTGAAGAACAGGAAGTGCTATAAAGATGATTAAACGCTAAATTAACTTCTTTCCTAGAATCGCAAATTTAAACGTTTAAATGCCACCCATGAATGGCAGAGGTCAGGGACAGTGACAATGTCTCTGTCCACATAAGCTAGAACCAAGGAGGGCCAGGCAATGGCTGCTGATGACAGCAAATAAACTTATTGGGTCCCGCAAACACCCCCTCCCTAGCCCACATTGATGGTGAGATTGCAGACGCTACAAGAAACTACCGATTTTGAGCGGGGCTCAAACCCCAATCCGGCAGATCACCAGGCAAGGACGTTTCCGATACGCCACAACACTGATGATCAATAAGAATGGATAATACTCACTGAAGGAAACGAAAGATATAAAATATATATATATATATATATATATATATATATATATATAAACAACAAAACTTCACAGAAAAGGAATGAAGCACAGGAATAAGAAAACACCCAAGTTAAACAGATTTAAGTTTCTGTAAATGTACGGGATGAATAAAGACCGTGAAGATGAGGAAGGAGTGGCATTTCAAAACAAGTGAGGAATGAATTATTAATAGAACCTCTGAAAGAAGACAAGAGGAGCTCTGGAACGACTGGAAAGTAAAGGAAACCTATTCTGAGTACTGCTCTTTGGGCAAAGTCACGGCCGACATCTCCTTGGGAAGCAGACAAACACATTTGGGACCAGATGTGTGTAACCAAGTGTTATGTGACGGCGCCGAGTAAGGTTGTGAACTCAAAGACAGGTTGGAAACGACTGAGTTATATTATTGTGGAACTCTCTCCTTATATACAAAACCTCAAGACAACAGGACATAACAAGTTCACAAGACAGACAATATTACAGAGGAAAAACCAGACATGAATTTTCATGTTCGTTTTAGTGTGAGGGAAGAGCGAAGATACAAGCATAATATATACAAAAGGAATTATGTACAATTGTGTGAAACACGGTTGGTACATGGCTCCCCCCTAAAAATGACATACTGTACATGTTAAACAGGGCGCCCTGATCTAGCGAGGCGAACTGTAGGCGGGTCATCTGGCAGATGATAAGCAGGTTTTAGACGATCAATGGAGACCCAGTCTTCTTTGCCCTGAATGTTTAGGAGGAAAGCTTTCGGACTGCGTCGGATCACAAGGAAAGGGCCCGTGTAAGGGGGCGTTAGTGGTGGCTTGCTGGTGTCGTTGCGCAGGAAGACGTGCGTTGCAGAGTGCAAGTCCGTTGGTATGTGATGCTTCGCTGGGGGCTTGTAAGTCTGGCGGCACAGAGTAAATTTTCCCACGACGTGACGTATGCGCTGGAGATCGTCGGAGGTGGTTGTAGAAGGAAAAAATTCGGCAGGGACGACCAACGGGTCGCCATACACCATTTCAGCTGCCGAGACGTCGAGGGCGTCTTTATGAGTGGTCCTTAGTCCAAGGAGGACCCAGGGAAGCTGAGTAAACCAGTTGCAATCCTTGCAGCGGGACATCAAAGCTGCTTTGAGGGTGCGATGAAAACGTTCAACCATTCCATTGGCAGCGGGGTTGTAAGCCGTTGTCTGATGTAGGGTGATGCCCAGGAGATTCGCTAATGACGTTCACAATTGAGAGGTGAAAGTGGTTCCCCTGTCAGAAGTAATATGCTCAAGGACACCGAATCTTGAAATCCATCCAGAGAGTAAGGCAGATGTACATGAGGCGGACGTTGCCGTTTCCATGGGAATGGCTTCAGGCCAACGAGTGGAGCGGTCAATGACGGTAAACAGGTAACGATGTCCTTGTGATGTGGGTAGGGGGCCTACAACGTCAACGTGAATGTGTGCGAAACGACGCTGAGGTTGAGGAAAGGTGCCCACTCCTGAATCCGTGTGTCGATGTACTTTGGAAGTTTGGCAAGAAGTACAGGCGCGGACCCAATCCTTAGCATCCTTAGAAATGCCGTGCCAAATGAACTTTGCCTTCAGCAGCTGTGCAGTAGAACGGCACGAGGGATGTGAAAGGCCGTGAATGAAATCAAACACCTGTCGGCGCATGGGAGCAGGAATCCAAGGTCGCGGTCTACCAGTACTGACGTCACAGAGGAGGGTGGTGTTGGAGTCTTCAAGGGGAAAGTCTTCCCAACGGAGGGACGTGCAGGATGTCCTACAAGCTTGATACTCTGGATCCTGTCGTTGGGCTTCAGCCAGGGCGTTGTAATCCAATCCCAGTTGAACGGCAGCCAACGTGTTTCTTGACAGGGCATCGGCAACGGGATTCATTTTCCCAGGGACGTATTGGAGGGTGCAATTGTATTCAGCCACGGCGGAGAGATGTCGGCGTTGACGGGCGGACCAGGCGTCAGACTGTCGAGTGAAGGCGTGTACCAGAGGCATGTGGTCTGTGCAAATGACGAAGGGCGTACCTTCTAAGAAATGGCGAAAGTGACGGAGAGCCAAGTGCACCGCCAGCAATTCTCGATCGAAGGTAGAATAAGCCGATTCTGCCTTGGACAGTTTTCTGCTGAAGAATGCCAATGGGCGGGGCGAGCCTTTGACCACCTGCTCGAGTACTGCACCAATAGCGACGTCGCTGGCATCGGTGGAGAGAAGGAGAGGGGCGTGTGGGATAGGAAAAGTGAGAGCCGCAGCAGTTGATAGGGCCTTCTTTGCATTGCAGAAGGCTGCTTCTTGAAGGGGACCCCACTTCAGGTCCTTCGGCTTGCCCTTAAGGGAGGCGTAGAGGGGAGCAAGAGTGGCGGAGTGATGCGGTGCCCTAAGAACGATACTTCGTTGGCGCCAAAGGTACACTTGTCGTACTGGACTACAAGGCCGTTTTGTTGCAGGCGGTCGAGCACGATGCACAGGTGACGGAGGTGTTCCTCTTTTGAGGAGGAGAACACAAGTATGTCGTCCACATAACATACAAAGAAAGGGAGGTCCCCTAAGATGCCATCCATGAGACGTTGAAACGTTGCCCCAGCATTACGAAGGCCAAAACAGGAGTAATTGAAGGTGTATGTACCAAACGGAGTGGTGATGGCGGTCTTGGGGATGTCTTCTGGGTTCATAGGCACCTGATAATACCCCTTCAGGAGGTCGAGCGTAGAGAAAACCTTCGCTTTGTGCAGGTAGGAGGTCACGTCGGCAATATTTGGGAGGGGGTAGTGATCCGGTTCTGTTTGCATGTTCAGGCGCCTGTAATCTCCGCACGGACGGAGGGAGCCGTCTTTCTTCAGAACGATGTGTAAGGGCGACGACCATGGGCTGGAGGCCTTTTGGCAAAGGCCCATTTTCTCCATTTCGGCGAACGTCTGTTTGGCGGCTGCCAATCGTTCCGGTGCCAGACGTCTGAATTTTGCAAAGACTGGGGGGTCCCGTCGTCTTGATATGGTGATAAATACCGTGCTTGGCAGGAACCGTGGGCGTTTGGCGAAGTTCTGGACGGAAAACTTCCGGGTACGACGTGAGGAGGTGGGCGTAGGCATCCATGGGTGCGCTGATGTGGAGAGCGAGGTTAGAGGGGGCGGGTTGAAGAGGTGTCGACAAGTACGAGTCTGCGTTGACCAATCGTCGGTGGGCGACATCGACCAGAAGATGGAAA
>NC_090745.1:13485946-13495946 GCF_036898095.1 Palaemon carinicauda
TTCTCTATTTTGCAGGATGCTTGACTGTGTGTTCTGTGGCAAGCCAATTCACAATGGTGAGGCGCTGACAAAGCTGACGCAAAAGGGATGTGATGGAATTGCAAGGGCCTGTGTTGAACGGAATGAAACTGTTGCTGTGGCACCTGGACAACAAATACATACATTGTGTCGCAATAATTTCATCAATCCAAATTGCATACAAAGAGACAAACGTAAGCTTGACGAAGAGGACAATCAATCGAATGACAATCGTTTTAGTCTCCGTTCAGCAACTCCAACCCATTCTATCAAGGACCATTGCGTATTCTGTGGTGTAGGCGATAGATACAATGGGAGGAAGACAGACTATAAACTCATTTCAGTGCGAACAAAAATATATTCCAAAAGTATCATGGAATGTTGTGATAAACGCAATGACTCATGGTCTGAGACAGTGAAAGCAAGATTAGTTGTTGCTGGAGAAGACCTTTTTGCAGCTGAGGGTGTCTATCACAAGGCTTGTGACTCGAACTTTAGAAAGGGCAATCAGATACCACAGTTCCTCAGCTGTACAAAAAATGAGTACGGCACCAGTGCAAAAAAAATAAAAGTTGGATGCCCAGGGGATTCAGAAAAAGAATCTGCTTTCCTTAAAGCTGTTGAAAATTTAGAAGCAAATGATGTAGAACAGACAACTGTCAACGATATAATCACAAAGATGGCAGAACTATTAGGACCCAATTGTGAACCGTATACGTTTAAACATACGAAAAAAATGCTTCAGAAACACTTTGGTGACAGCATTTTGATAACTGAGATTAATGGTACTGAAAATGTTGTGACATTCAGGCGTAAGGCACAATCTATACTCAACAATTTCTATCAGCAATCAAGGCAGCTTGACTGTGAGTTAGAAAAGTTACGAATGGTAGAGGCAGCCGCCAACTTAATTAAGAGCGACATAAAGTCAATCATTCAGTCCAAGGAGTTATATCCGAGTACACTTGAGATGGCTTCAACTGAGAAGACTCTGTCATATCTACCAAATTCATTGAAACGTTTTCTTGATGTCCTATTTGTTGGAAAGGAGAAGAATTTAAAGATAAGCTCAGTTGGTCAAGCAATGATGCAGGCAACCCGCCCTAGGGTTATCACTGCTCCACTCCAGCTAGGCCTGGGTGTTCAGTTACATCATCACTTTGCTTCTAGATTTCTGTTAGATACCCTGTACCAGCATGGATTTACATCCTCCTACTCCGAGGTACTTAAATATGAACGATGTGCAGCTGTAAGCGCAGGCATTGACATTCCAGGTTTTCTTCAAGGTCACTTTATGCAGTATGTGGCAGATAATGTCGACCACAACATCAGAACACTTGATGGCAGTGGAACTTTCCACGGAATGGGAATTATCACCGCGATCACTCCCAAAATTGACCATGCATCAGTAATCAAACGTATAAGTATGTCTGCAGAGGACATTGCAAAGGTTGGGAGGATATGTATACATCAATTCTCTCCAATGAATGAAGGCTTGGCTACATTGAAGTATGAGAAACTGAAGGGAGATGATGAAATGCTAGGAGACAGGCTCATGGACATAGACCTGTTATGGAAAGTGTCATTCTGTGCGAAACCTCGCCGACCTGGATGGTCCGGGATGATGCAGCTGATAACTCATGGTGAGCATCCAGGACAGGCATCTACTATGTTTTTGCCCATGATAGACTAAAACCCAAGTGATATGAATTGTGTCTATTCTACCCTCATCTTTGTTTCTGACCATGCACATCGATATGGAGTGACACCCATAACAACGTTTGACCAACCTCTCTGGTGGAAAGCCATGACAATAGTGGAAAGTGAAGATCCAAGCACACAGCTACATTCAGTTATAATCCGTCTTGGAGGTTTTCACACTTTAATGAGTTTTCTCGGGAGCATAGGACACTTGATGGCCGGAACTGGACTCCAAGAATTGCTGGAAATGATCTTTGCTTCCAATACCGTTACACACATTATGAGTGGAAAGGCTGTTGCAAGGGCTGTACGTGGTCACCTGTTGCTTGACACTGCTTTGAACACAGCTTTGATTGCAAAAACATTCGGCCTTCAGCTAAATGGCACCTCTGCTACAGAAGATCACGACGATGAGGATAGCTCAACGGTCATGGAGTTTCAGGATGATAACACCTTTGAGGATATAGATCCTTTATCGGTTTCAGTTCTTAATGGTGCGGAAATCCCTCTCCCAACTGAAATTCAGGAACTTGGAATTTTAGTTGATGAACTTCTAGAAGGACAAATGGTACCATCTGAGATAAGTTCATCACCAGCATTCCATTCTGTCAAGGAAAGATTACTGAATGCACTAAATGCAGTAGAACATAAAACAGGGAAACTGTGGGTTATGTATATGAAATTGATTGACATTGTTCGGAACTTCCTGAGGTCCGAACGAACAGGTGACTGGAAGTTGCATCTTGCAACCTTGCAAAATATGTTGCCTTATTTTGCTGCCTCTGGACATAACTTGTACACAAAGTCGGTGTACCTATATCTGCAGAAAATGTGGAAGCTGGAGGATTCCAATCCAGATATCTACTCCAACTTCATGGACGGTTTGCACGTCGTGCGAAGGTCGGATCGTTATTGGGCAGGACTGTCCCCAGATTTGGTTATAGAACAAGTTCTCATGAGAAGCCTTAAAACAACGGGTGGTTTGACGAGAGGACGGGGTATGACAGAAACACAGCGACTGGTATGGTGTCTGTCCAGACCTATTTGCGCAGAGGTCAATGATGCCATGCAGCAACTGACTTCAGTTAAGTATGCAACAAGTGAGCAGCATAAAGATCTGTCAAAGGCACGTCAGGCAAAGGACATAGCCGATACCAACAAACTCGTTTCAATACTGGCAGAAAGGAATCCATTTGAAGAAAGTATGTCATTGCAAAATATTGTGACAGGGGTAGCTACTAGAGAGGACGTTAATGTAGAGTTAGCCAAGGAAGTTGGACAGAAAATTCTTGAGGATATGACAGGAAATATTGTTAATCAATATGTATTTCGGAAACGAAATCAGGTTATAACACCAGAATCAAAGTCAACTATCAAAATTGATGGGGAGAAAGTGAACATCGATCCCCAGCTACTGTTTCAGAGACTGGTGATCGCCGGAACACAGGCTACAGATCTGCTGGATGCCTTTCAGTATGAACTATGCTCTTATCCACCAGCTCTGTTTGAGACCAGGCACGTTCAGCTTAAAGCCAACAAACCAGCCCTTGCAAAAGCTATTTGGGATTTGATCCCACAGGATGATCGTCCGGACAAACCTTCCAATTGCCAATATGTACTCGATGGTGGTGCCCTACTTCACAGGATTCCATGGCAAATTGGAGACACCTATAAGTCGATCCTTCAAAGGTACACGTCATATGTGAAGAAACGTTATGGAAAGGCAGTCATCGTTTTTGATGGTTACACCAGTGGGCCATCAACGAAAGATAGTACCCATCAAAGACGCCTAGGAACGCGCCAAGGAAGAGCAGTCAATTTTCAAACTCAGATGTCGCTCAAGATCAAAAAAGAGGAATTCCTATCAAATGATGAAAACAAGCAACGTTTCATTAATTTGCTTGGTGATTCCCTTGAAGCTGCTGGTTGTGAAGTTCACCACGCAAAAGATGATGCTGATCTACTTATTGTCCAGACCGCAATAAAGGTTGTGTCGCAGTGTAATGTTATTCTCGTTGGAGATGATACAGATCTTCTTGTCCTTCTATGTTATCATACTAAGAATGTGAAGTATAATATGTTCTGGAGGCCGGAGCCTAAAAAGGGAAAAAAGGAGCAACTTCTGAACATTGGACATGTATGTCAGAAACTTGGAGATGATCTTTGCAATAGCATTGTTTTTGTCCATGCGTTCCTTGGCTGTGATACAACTTCACGTGTCTTTGGTTATGGAAAGGGTGTGGCACTGAAGTTGGCACAGGACAGTGAATACTTTTGTGACCTTGCTAAGGTGTTTGGCAACTATGATTCCAGCGAGGATGAAATAATTCAGGCAGGGGAGAAAGCTATGCTTTGTGTGTACAAGGCAAAACCAGATGGCAATCTGGATTCACTGAGACACCACAGGTTTCAAGAATTAGTTGCCACTAGCAAAAAAGTTATTCACCCCAAATCATTGCCACCAACTTCAGGGGCAGTAAAGTACCACAGTTTCCGTGTTTTCCACCAAGTTCAGGCGTGGAAGGGTAACAGCCTGAATGCTGAAAATTGGGGGTGGAAGATCATCGAAGGAAAAATGTTCCCCCTTATGACTGATTTGGACGTTGCTCCAAAATCACTATTGGAAGTGGTAAGATGCAAATGCAAGACAGGGTGCGGAAAACGTTGTGGGTGCAGACGACTGGGTCTTGACTGTACACCAGCCTGCAGTGAATGCAGGGGGATCTGTGAGAACATGAACTTGGAGAACACTGACGAGACTTCAGATGATGATCGTGATATCTAGGGCATGTGAACCTACATTTAAGGAGAATTAACTGGCATGCCTTGGTTTCAATTTCAACAAACTGACACCTGCATTATAGATAAATAGACTCATTTACCATGAAAACCTATAAATAGACACCAAGATTGTTGTCTTCGGTAGGATACTGTCGAAGTTATTGCGATTTTCAGTTTTTGCGTACCAACCATGGCAGCCATATTGAATTCATTATGATGTAATCATGACAGCTCCCTGAAATTAGTCTCAAATGATTCTTCGACCATGAAAACATGGGTATAGACACCATTTTCATAATTCTAGCTCTATTACTTTTGGCAATATAATCAAAAACAGATATTTCGACAATGGCTACCTTGAATTGCATATTTCACCATGTTCCACCAAATATATATTTCTACATTTTTGATATTTCTTTTAGCATGATAATTAAAAGTCATTGCAAGTAATTTCATTTTTCTGGCAATTTGTCCTAGGTCAAATGGTAGATTTACTGGACTATAAAAGAAAATTATCGGGTGAACTTTCAATCTACTGATTTCATACATCATTCTTGTATTTACGCAAAAAAAATATCCATTATAAACTAATCACGATATAATGCTGTAGTTTTCATTGATAATGAGAGACCCAAATATCGTTATCAAGAGAAATGTTTTGACTTTTGTTTGAAAGATTTGGAGGCTCCCAAGGCTTTTGAATACCTGATAATATGAAGTCGGAAACGAGGATATCGCTAATGAGAATTTTGGTGGCCTACTGGAAACGTCCTTGCCTGGCGTTCTGTTGGACGAGAGTTAGAGTAAGGCTCAAGTAGATAGTTTCTTGTAGTGTCTACAACCTCACCCTCCTTGTTAGCTAAAGATGAATTTTTTTTTCTTTATGAGCGGCTTTTAAACCTTAAATGGACTGATCAAACATTCTAAAATCCCTAATTACGATCATTTAGCTTCGAACACAGCCCAAGTGAACTTTAGTGCCACTAAAGAGATGTGAATGAAAGGCTTTCCTAAAACAAAAGTTGTATGCATTATCATTCTAATTTCATAGTAATCTCAAGAGAACAGTTATATACAAAGGAAAATAAAAAGCAGCGCCAGAGACAACACTGGTAATGAAGCAATTTCCACCGCAATGAGAATCTAATAATGCCCTAATGATGCGTTAGGAGGGGATGCAATTATCAAGAGGAATATTAAGAAAATAGATATGTTCATAATTATTGAGTAATTTTTTTCTTTTTTTTTATTTCATCTTCAAGAGAAAGCTTGGAAGAATACTGACGGGCTGTGAGGGCAAGAGCTGTGTCCTACATAAGGTGGGGCAACCATAAACGAAAGGGGGATATGGTTGAATATTCTTCATGTGAAGTGAAAGTTTTAATTTTTCAAGGTACATTGATTGATTACTTTACATAATCTTGAGCCACATTGGTCATGGTCACCGGATCTAATTTTTCTGTTTATTCTTAATATAGATTTCTTAATATATAGACTTTATCTTTCATGTATGCATTGCTACTCGATACATGGCTATGATATAAACATAATACTTTTCAACTTGGTTTTTTGTTAATGTTTGGCGGATATTCGATGCCCTTACTTATCATCAGGGCTCCTTGTAAATGAATCCCAACAGTAAACGGACCTTCAGCTAGCATAATGACTGTGTTCCTTCAGGCAGTTGTTACAGGTGGCATCATTGAATCTACTGCAGTACTTGACAGTGTGATCACCATGTTTACAATATTCACGAAATCCCTTTTATAGTACCATACTAAGTTACATTTCAGTTTCCTTCACTGCTAAGAGGAATTGTTTTTTTTTAATGTTGGCATTCGTATGTTCCCATTTGGTCACTGCTCTACTGAAAAGTGCAGCGACGTCTGTGCCTGGTGAGATCCTCAGCCAAAGGCTGACTTGTGCAACGTCTGCTATCCATAAAAAATATCTTTGCAAAAATGTCTACGCCTTACGTTGTTGAAATCTTATGTTAAAATTTACTTGAACTTTAAAAAATCTTTTGCGTGCTGCTTCGTAACTAATTTAATAGACGCGAGAGTATGTGCCTTATTTAGAAGTGAGGATTCCCGATTTAAAGATATTTACACATGGCAGAGAAACTTTTGGTATGAAATTGTTCCATCACAGAAGCGGTGATTTATGATACTATCTAATGTTAGCATCTAGTTTTTTCTTGGCAGGATTCGTCAGAAGTAAATGCTTCCTCTGAATACTTCTTAAGAGACTCTTGAGCAAATTTATCTTCGTGAATCGAGTTTGCTCCTCCAACAGTCTTAAATTGGTTTTAATAGTTCCCAGAACTGTGTCATTGGGGCAAATCGCAGGAAGCTGAAAGTAATTTGCATTGGAGTGTTGTGGCAGTCAAACATAGAATAACGAATGTGTTGACAAAGCCGAATACCATTCCTCTTCAGTTTACACTTTTCCTTAAATCTCTTTGTTTCGAGAGGGATTTGTTCTTTCAGTGTTCCTTTTATCAACAACTATTAACTACGTACAATGAATTTGCAAGAAAATTTTCAAGATATTTGCGTTCGGCAAATCCGGCAGGAAAAGAATCAGTTACTAGTCTGCACCGAACCCTGAATTACATTCCGAGATTATTCTTAAAGGGGACCGAATTTATAAATGAACGACGGCATGGCAATTTCCAAAAAGAAGAATGGTCAAAACGTCAAAAATATCAAAATAAAGTTACAATTCGAGATATTTTAATTTCATATACACAGACATGCACACAGTGGTGGAAACAGTAACCCCTTTCAATTCCTCTGACACAAGGGTATCTTCATGAGCTATTACTTCACAAACCATAAAAATTATATTTTACATTTTAGACCAGATCAACTATCCGATGGATTCAAATACCAGTTATAAATGCAAGCACACGGAAGGAATGAAACACTAACTCATTTGAAGTCAATTGAAACAGGAGTATCTTTATGCACTATTATTTCAGTAACCATTAAAAAGCTATCCTACATTTTAGACCAGGTGCATGTGAACTACAAAAGATTCTGAAAAAAAATATTAGCTTTCCTCCTTTCAAGCCATAGCCATTCATTTTTCTTTACACAGAGTCATTAGATTCAGGAAGTTGAGAAAACTCTCCTGTTCCTTTTCTACCAGCCTCTAAAATTATTTCTGAAGACAAATATGTTCGTAACCGAGTTAATCACCCACACGAGATTGTTTTTTTTTTCTCACCTCCTTCGATATATACTTACATACACACATAAATACTGTACAGACTATGTTTATATATTCAAACTTTATATGGATTTTCTTGCTACAACGTTTAAAAGCATTATTCAATAGGTTTGTTTGCACATGCAATTCAGATGCATTGTAGTATGTTGGCCAAAGCTCAAGCCACCCGTTTAGATACTACCGCTAGAGATTCATTGGGTCCTTTGACTTGCCAGAAAGCACTATATTGGATCTCTCTATAATTACGGCTCCTTTTTCCTTTGCCTACAAAGACACGATTAGTCTGGCCCATTCTTTCCACATTCTCCTCTTTACTCATACACCTGACAACATGAAGCTAACCTAGTAATTATTCACCCAAGGGGTCAACTACTGCATTGTAATTGTTCAGTAGCTACTTTCCTCTTGGTAAGGACAGCAGAGGCTATTTAGCTATGGTAAGCAGCACTTCTAGGAGAAGGATACTTCAAAATCAAACCATTGTTCTTTAGTCTTTGGAAATGCCATAGCCTCTGTATCATGGTTTCCACTTTGTTGGGTTAGAGTTCTCTTGCTTGAGGGTACACTCAGACACACCATTCTATCTGTTTTCTCTTCGCCTTGTTTTATGTGTAAATAGGCTATTATGGCATCTTTCTTTTCCAACTATGGTTGTAGCTTAGCAAGCAATAATAATAATGGTAGGACCATTATTCTGATTAATACTTTTCTATTTAGAGAAAGTGGCACTTTACTTTTCATAACCTCATTTTGTTTACCAAAACCTCTCCATCTCATACTTATGCTTCTTTTAATTTCCGTCTCATGTCCTGTTGAAACACTTACTGCCTATCCTAGGTACATATATTCATTAACCGCCTCTAGAGATACATCCATAACCCTAATCTGTTGTCTCTGCATTTTCACTGATCATTATTTTAGTTTTACTCATATTTATTTTCAGTCCCGCATTTTTGCTTTCTCTATTCAAATCTTCAATCTTTTTTTTGCAATTCCTCCCATGATTCACTAGATAAAACTATGTCAACAGCCACCCGTTGAGATACTACAGCTAGAGAGTTATGGGGTCCTTTGAATGGCCAGACATTACTACATTGGATCCTTCTCTCTGGTCACGATTCATTTTCCCTTTGCCTACACATACACCGAATAGTCTGGCCTATTCTTTACATATTCTCCTCTGTCCTCATACACCTGACAAGTGAGATTACCAAAACAATTCTTCTTCACTCAAGGGGTTACTGCACTATCATTGTTCAGTGGCCACTTTCCTCTAAGTAAGGGTAGAAGGGACTCTCTAGTCTTGGGTAGTGGCATAGCCTCTGTACCATGGTCGTCCACTGTCTTGGGTTAGAGTTCTCTTGCTTCAGGGTACACTCGGGCACACTATTCTATCTTATTTCTATTCCTCTTGTTTGGCTAAAGTTTTTATAGTTTATAGAGGAGATATTTATTTTAATGTTGTTACTGGTCTTAAAATGATTCATTTTTCCTTGTTTCCTTTCCTCACTGGGCTATTTTCCCTGTTGGAGACCCCGGGCTTATAGCATCCTGCCTTTCCAACTAGGGTTATAGCTTAGCAAGTGATAATGATAATAATCATTATCTTCCAATCTCAAGTTGTTAATGTATTCCTCATTAATGGTAATTCCTAAATTTTTTCAATCTAAATTCTTAAAAACTTCTAACCATGCTGTGAATAATTTAAGAGAGATGGTGTCTCCTTGTCTAACTCTTTTGTTAATCGGAATTTTCTCACTATCTTTATGTAGTTTTAGGATTGCTGTATATCCTGTATAGATAGCCTCAAATGTTCTAACAAAATTCATCTATTCATTGTCTTTGAAGGGCTTTCATTACTGATGAAGTTTTCACGGAATCAAAAGATTTCTTACAATCTATAAATGCCATGCACAGAGGTTTGTTATATTCTGTTGATTTTTTTCATTAGGTGGTCAATTATAAGGATATGGTCAGTTGTTGAATACCTGCTTCTAAAGCCTGCATGCTCTCTTGGTTGACCTAAGTCTAGCTGTGTTTCTATTCGCCCTAATATGATCTCTGTAAATATTTTATATACTACTGAAAATAAACTTATTGGGAAGTAATTTTTCAGGTCTTCTGTGTCTCCCCTTTAGTTAATTAATACAATAATAAAGTTTAACTAAGCTGTAAGTATAAAGCATTTCTGCAGACATTTTTTATAAAGTTCAGCGAGTTTTACTACTATGAAATTTCCTCCATCTATCAATAAATCAATTGTTAG
>NC_090745.1:13500946-13520946 GCF_036898095.1 Palaemon carinicauda
TTTTTACACAACGTCCCTCTGCCAGTAATTAAAGAAGCATCAAAACGCCACCACAAACCGACCTGGCGAATACAACAATAGAAAAAGTTTAGTTTATAAGTTAAAAAAAAAAAATATTTTCGTATAACATAATTAGTTTTTTCATCAATTATGGCAATTTCATACATTGAAAGTTAGATGGTACTTACTTTCACTGGACCATCCAAGGCCAGATGACCTGGTTCTGCTATTTCCATTCCGACTGGTCTTGAGATATAATTCCTGCGATTGAAGTCTTACTACTTGGTCTTTTCCAACTTACCAAATTAGAATTATTTTATTTAACTTTTAACTTCAATTACGATCAGTTAAATTTGTTAAATCGAGCAAGCCCAACCTAACCTCTGTTAACTGGACAAACCGCGCAACTGGCCGAAATTCGCGCAAAAATCGTCGCGGATTTACCAAACGCCTTAGAAATTTTTTTTTTTTTTCGGTACTTCTTAAAATCAAAATCTATTCAAGAGAACTGCATATAACGACAAACGCCCGACATAGTCAAGCTAAAAATCAAAGGAAATTAGTTTAATGTAATATTGGATAGTGAAAAGACTCGTTACCATACCTTTAAGAAATCCGTATCGTTGATGATGAAGATGAGAGGTTACCCAGAACGGTTTTATTATGCAAGATAATAAGGTCATAATTAAGAAAGAAAAATTAATCCCCCTCAGCGATATTCTACAAAATGTCAGCATAATTTTGATTAAACCTGTGGTATAAGAACGACATAAGTTTGAAGTTTATTTTACCATATAAATAAAATTATTAGTAACAAATATATATACATATTGATACCACAACATCATTCATCTGTCTTATTTGACAATATTCTATCGCAAGATCTCATTATTACTTTCTCTTTTCTTTACAGAACATTATAAATTAACTATTGTAGTGCGTTAAAAATGATTAACTTATAAAAAGAGATTTTTAACACGTGTCGAAAAACAAATACTATTTGATCACGCTGTTAATATGAAAACCTTAATAATCAGCTTCCATTAAAAAGAACAAAGAACTGTGAATTATATCAAGCTTCGAATAGTAAATTAACGCAGATTTAGCGGCTATTGTTCAAGCACCTACTGTTTTTGACATATTTTTAAAAAAAAAGTAAACACCTAGCCAGCTTGATACCGTTCTGGATAACCTTTGCTTTACGCTGAATGCTGTTGGAGCGAAATATATATCCCTAAGGACCATAAATAAGATCAATTTCTAAAGAAGAAATAAAGTTCATGCGATAGACCATACATATATAAATAAAAGATTTGCAATTTTAGCACAAACAAAAGCATATGAGATATATGTAAATGAAATATTTGCAATTCTAACACAAACACAAAAAAAAAGCATATGAGATACATGAAGTATAGAGTATAATTTCGGAAGCCATTTCAGGCAACAATAAATGGTGTAAATTGGAATTATAATACATTCACAAAATACACATAAAATTAATGTGATAAATACGTCCCATGCCAAATATAATAAGACAAATACCAGGGAATTACTCAAAACCTAAAAAATAATCGAGTATTATTTTAAACATCAACTATCTAGACATAAAAAAAAATACGACATACAAATAATAAACGAGATTTTGTCGTTATCTGCAAACCCCGGCCAAAACAAAATCAAGAAAATAAAAGATAACGAGAATATATTACATATATGATATAATATTACTAACAAATCAACAGAATATAAAAAAAAATAATCCTAAACACCGAAGTATGCATATAGATCAACAATCCACGTTGAAAGCGTTGAAAGTCTAATTGTATCAAGACATTGCAATAGCATATGAATTTGGTAAGCTAATAGTATGCCATCTGGGCCCTCCTAATCTGATAGAAGTTAGTGTAAAACAAAATCAAACATCAAACACTATCAAACAGACTCCAACAGCACCACAGCATAAAACCACTTACCTTTTGAAGACAAGAATCTGAAATAGAAATAAAAAAAAATCAATTCTCTTTGGACAAACATAATACATTTGCTACTTTCATTATTGTGGTTACTTTCATAATTACCTCAGACCAAATAAATGCACTTAATTATAGGAATAAGCTAATTGTGATATAAAGAACTCTTTTTATAATTTATTATTTCATATCAAATGTATATTTCTTTATAAATACAAAATCATGTTATTTTTCTGATACTTTGCTTCGGGTAGTGACCTCGCTATTACAATGCAATTCTCAGAAAATACACAAAGCATTATTTTTGCAATTTCTATTTGTAACAAATCCAAAAACAACTATATAAAAGACCTAATATCTCAATGCAAAAAAAATCAAGAGCTAAAATAAATGAAAAATAAAATAAAATAAACTAAATAATTGAGGTGTCATCATCATCATCAACATCATCATCATCTCCTTCGCCTGTTTACGCAAAAATGTACTTGACAAATATAATTATTTCATATTTATTGAGGAATTGCATCATGAGAAGGTAACGAAAGTTACAAAATACCGCTTATGTAACAACAATTAACACTTTCTCTTTCTAAAAACTCACGGAATGGATTAATTCTAAAGTTTTGTATCAATAGTCCTAAATATCAGTTCTGGATTACCAACCTGAGCAAAGATGCTTCTAATCCTTTAATTCATTCTATGCACAGTGTATTGGAAAAAGGTAAACAAATTACAACTTCTACTCGCTATCTGAATTTCCCATTGAATAATATATCTATGAAAGTATATCTATAATTGTTATTATCATCTCTGTTGTTGTAAAATACTTGATTAGTCATGATTTCTTCAGTTTGAAGGATCTTTTATTCATTTTGTCATTTTGAGATGAAATATTTTGTCATTATTAATATTATCATTATAGGGAAGCTACTACAGTAGACGGGAAAAGCAGGATGCTAATAACCCTTAGGAGGATTAGGGCATCAGCAGGGATGGCAGCCCATAGGGAAAAGAAGAGAGAAAAATGACAAATAAACTATACATCACATGAGAAATAAATAAAATACATTTTAAGATCAGTATCAACGTCAAAATAGATCAATCATTTAATCTATGAAACCAAACTCACTTCAACCTGTTCACCATAAAAGCATTTACAACAATTTTGAATTCCAGATTCGAAAGGTCAATTCACAATCTGGTCAAAGCGAGAATAAATCTTCTAGAATACTGTGTAGTATTGAGCCTTATGATGGAGAAGGAAAAATTGTTAGAATTAACAACTGCGTACATTATACTGTATACATTGTGGCCAAAATCTAAGAAGATCTGAATGCAAAAGATGGCACAATCCGTGAAGAACTGAATGCAAAGGATAGCTAGAATTAGGAAAAATCTTATGCACAATAAACTAACTGAACGACGGTGCAACAGACCAATATCAAGATCAGGGATAAGGTATTTAATAGATGGCAAATTTGTGTCCAACACATTAAGATGATAGTCAGCAGCAGCAGAAGACCAAACCAGACTGTAGTTTTCCTATGAGGAAAAGGGGAAAAGAAAGCATGAAGCTAGTAAATAGGTGTTTATTGGTTGGCCTTTCATTCCATTAACCAGAGGCTGCATCGAACAGAAGGAAGACTGCGTGTTAAAGTGAGACTAAACTGGGCGAAGGGGCAAAAATGCAACAATCAGAAATGCAGAATAGGTACACAACATTGAAAACATGCAGACTTTTTTTTTCTTCAAACCAGAACTCCCACTAGGATCTCACAATAATATAAAATGAGTATCATTCCCTGCAGACCAGAAGTCTTTCAAATAAACAATTAAATATAATCAAATTCCATATTTTAACATAACCTAAGCATTCATGAGAAAAGGCACAACAGTTAGTGCACGCCAAGCTGACAGAGGATCACATAGCACATTCCATTACCCTTGGAGTATGACTGGTTGTGAGGGTAACAGTGTCTTGTGAACATGTGCTTGCAGGTAAGTCCAACTTGTTGTCGGATCATATTCCACTAGAAGTTGAGGGTGTATCTTCCGACGAAGAGTATGACGATTGATATGAACTTTAAGTAGATCACCGAGTGGGATTAATGAGAGAGAAAGACACGTGTCAAAGGAAATCAATGCTGTCAATATATATCTAATTTTTGAAATGTGAAAAAAATTATTATACCTGTTGACATTTGAGCACCAAAAGTCTGGTACATGGATTTTTTATAAAAGGCTATTAGACATGTCTAACTATGTGTGTGTGCACATATTTACACACAGATGCTGATGGAGGAGTGAGACATCAAAGTCTCGACTCTAGGTAACAAGTCTCGTCTTCTCTCTGCTGTTAATATCTATAAGTGATATCTTGATTGATCATGTATTACATACACTTGGAAATTTATTTTCACCTCTTCAATACGAAAAAAGCCTACCATACATTTCCTGAATAGCAGTCAACCTCTCCGCCACTCACAGCCGAACACAACGAACACCTTTTCATTTCATTCACGACAACACTTGAGGAGCAATAGTGCAACGTTCCTGGTTGGAGGGAAGAATTGCTACACTGGGTACAGTACAAGAACTAATTTACACAACTGTACCTGCTGGAATGCAGGTAGGTATAGTATATTTAAAGCTCTTTCAAATAACACGTTAACAGTGGCACCACTATATGTTTGCATTAATTAAAATAGAACCTTCAAGACGTTATGACCGCTAGGCAAGGTATTTTCATGTGCAACCGTGCTAGTGACCCCGTCACATGTAAAGGGAAAATAATGGACCTGTTTACACGACGCTATTCAAGGCGGATGTAGAGACTGGAAGTGATGCGTTTACTATATAAACTCTCATTTCGACATTGAACTTTTTTATTACTGAGGTTTAATCGAGGCCTGCTTTTGGAATTTGAAAAACGACAGTCGTAACAAAGATCGATAGATGAGCAACAACAATAATAACTAGAGAGGCACTCAGTAGAGCACAAACCTCCGCCGCGGCAGCTTATTTCTCGACAATTTGCTCGATCTTGACTTTGACCTTTGACCCTAAAATATATTAATTGGCGATGATTTTCATACACTCAAATATGAACAAAGTTTGAAGTCTCTGTGACGAGGATGTCCAAACTTAAGGTGGATTAGCCTACGTGATATGGACGTTTTGCTCGTCGGTGACCTTGACCTTTGACCTTCCAAAATTTAATCATTTCCAGCTCTTTACATAATTGATTAAAAGTCCTGCACGTTTCATTACTTTACGATTAAAATTGATGCCGTACGGTTGATGACCAGAATTTGACCTTTTGCTTGACCTTGACATGTATGAATTGATGTGGATTTTCATGCACTCAAATATGAACCAAGTTTGAAGTCTCTGTGACAACGATTTCCAAACTTATGGCTGATCACGTGAATTTTACATTTTAATTGACCGTGACCTTAACCTTTGATCTTGACCTTCCAAAATTTAATCATTTCCAGCTTTTTACATAGCAGTTAATCCCTGTAAGTTTCATTACTATATGATTGAAATTGTGGCCAGGAAGGTGTTCACAAACAAAGAAACACATACACAGGAGGTAAAACATAACCTCCTTCCAACTTCGTTGGCGGAGGTAATAACAATAAGAAGAATTTGGAAAAATATGCGACATAATATTAAAGCAAATTATCCTCGCTACATTGCAACATTACGATCTCCAAGAATAACACTACCAGTTGGAGCAAAAGTTTTTATGTTGACCAGGCTGACATGAGTCTTTTTATAGTTTATATATGACATATCTGTTTTTGGCGTTTTTAATAGCTTATATATGACATATCTATTTTGACATTGCCACTGTTTTTAGAATGATTTATTGTTAATTTGTTCTCATCGTTTATTTATTTCCTTATTTCCTTTCCTCACTGAGCTATTTTCCCTATTGGAGCCCTTGAGCTTATATCATCTGGCTTTTCCAACGAGGGTTGGAGCTTGGCTAATAAAAATAACATTAATAATAATAATACCATCATTTCCGAAATTCTATATAATGCAAACCATTACGCAAGATGATTATCATACCAACTTTCAATGTCATCCTCCCACAGAATTTCAAAAGCATAAGCACTTACTAAGCTATTCAAGGAACTTGTTACCTTGATCCTTAAAAATGCTGACAGGCAGAAATAGTTGATATTCAAGTTAAGATTGTTAATGGAGAATAAGGGACTTTTATCAGCAACGTCTCATAACAACCTGTAGGAGTTTTGGATAACTTAGATGTTTCGTGTTACAATAAGCGAGTCATGATATGCACAGCAATTGCCCCATTCCTATTGTCTGTTTAGTTAATTGGAAAACTGCCTGGTTTATAAATAACCCCGATGACTCATTAGTGATGGGTAATAGTGATGTGGAGCAGATAGAACCCACTATTCTATCTTATTTCTCTTCCACTTGTTTTGTTAAAGTTTTTATAGTTTATCTATGAAAGATTTTTTTCAGTGTTGATACTGTTCTTAAAATGTTTTATTTATTTCCTCATTTCCTTTCCTCACTTAGATATATTCCTTCTTGGATCCCTTGGGCTTATAGCATTCTGTTTTTCCAACTAGAGTTGTAGCTTAACAAGTAATAATAATAATAATAATAATAATAATAATAATAATAATAATAATAAGTACGGTTTTCATTAACATAATATACTCAACACACGGAATCGACAATTCCCCAACTGTTGACACTTAACAGATTACTGTCTTGCCGCCTTTCTCAAAAACCGCTCCACTTCCTTAACCTCTGTCTGTCTTTCTTTCTCTCTTTTCTGTTTCTCTATATATTGGTGTATTTCCAAAATTGTATTCAAAGTTATTCTAACATTTATTCCACAATACCATTTAGGTAAACTTTAAGGGGCCTTCCTGCACTCATATGCCATATATGTTGCTATCATACAATCTGACACGCACACTCATGCAATGGACCTTTCCCCTGCATCAAGATCATAAAATGACCACTTTATATCAATGCTATGGCAGTTACCTACAACGTCAATAAGTACTTCTTGGAAAAGACAAATAATTCTGGAAATATCCCAATTTATAGAGAGAGAAAGGGGGGAGGGGTTGGAGAGTGGACCGGTGATCTGTGGAGATGTAGCAGCAGTGGGGGGGGGGGGGGGTGTCCCGATTAAACCAGGTTCTCTACTCAAGCGTCCATTTCTCGTTGTGTTGAGCATAGTAGGGCGTGTTGGCAATAGTTAAATGTGCAGAGGGTTTTGTGGGGATGCTTTCCGCTTTTCTCTTTATTGTCTTTGATCATTAATATATGCAATATATTTTACCTTTCATTCCACAATATAACTTTAACCCAGCTTGTCAAAAGCTTACTTTTCCTGCTTCTATGCTATTACTAAAAGTTAATTTAAGTTTGATAACTTAGTTCTATTGATGATACAATTCCAGTTAATGTAGAAAAGCATCAAGAAATCAACTTCTATCAATTACTTATTTGTTTCCATTGGAGAATGAGTAAATTTACTCTGAAAACAGTCACCAAGATCAATGACTTCCAACAGTAATTTTGAAGTCTGCTAAGAACGGCATTTGTATCCCGTCGAATAGTTAATTGGCAAGGAAATCTGATTGATAGTATTCCCGCCTAATAAGCAACGTAAGCAGAAAAAAAAAATCCTTACAAAAAGAAACAAATAAAATTATCATATATTCACAAACAAATTGATGTACCAGCAAATACAAGGTACTGTGTATTAAAATCGAATCAATATGTATACAGTATGTACAGTTGGACACGGGAACTCCTGGCACAGATCGCTCCGAAGAAGTGCACCCAGTCACACTCTTACTGCATGGAAAGTAACCAAATAACTACTATAAGGAGAGATGGCATAGGTGGTGGGAGGGGCTACACACAGGAACGCATCACACAGTAAGGGTGTGACAGGGTGCACTTTCCCAGAGCAAGGCAAGTCAGGAATTCCTGTGCCAAACTGTACACGCACAACAAAAATATTCTTTATCAGGACGACATTAAACAAGTAGCCTAATCTATTCAAGGCCCGACTGAAAGTTCTAAGAAATGTAACTTACCTTAATGTCTTCAGAAGAAGGGTTAATGAAGCGTTCCCTTGCCAATCTGAAAAAAAAAATACTCCATTAAGATCTATGGATAAAATAATGGCTGAATATTGATTAATGAATGTAAGAAGCCAGAGATCGAATATGATTATCATAAAAACACCCCAGGCATTATCTTTTCATTTTTTTTTCATGTATATTCTACAATTTATTCTTTTTTACACCAGGTAAAATACAATCATTATGGATACATTCCACCAGATAATATAACACTTCAATGTTGCCTCATAAATAACGGTTTACAGTAAACTTAGTTAAAGATAGTAACATATACGTGACCTTCAACGAATATGGAAAAAGCAACGACACTCGCTAACATAATTCCAATCAGTGATAGAAATAGGTGAAAGGTCTCGTATTGTTGCCGACCGATCTAATACAATGTCGCCGACCAATCTCAAGACAAGGTCGCCTACCAATCCGAAGACAAGGTCCCCGACCAATCTCAAGACAAGGTCGCCGACCAATCTCAAGACAAGGTCGCCGACCAATCTCAAGACAAGGTCGTCGACCAATCTCAAGACAAGGTCCCCGACCAATTCCAAGACAAGGTCGCCGACCAATCTCAAGAAAAGGTCGCCGACCAATCTCAAGACAAGGTCGCCGACCAATTTCAAGACAAGGTCCCCGACCAATTCCAAGACAAGGTCGCCGACCAATCTCAAGAAAAGGTCGCCGACCAATCTCAAGACAAGGTCGCCGACCAATTTCAAGACAAGGTCCCCGACCAATTCCAAGACAAGGTCGCCGACCAATCTCAAGACAAGGTCGCCGACCAATCCCAAGACAAGGTCGCCGACCAATCTCAAGAAAAGGTCGCCGACCAATCACAAGACTTAGCGTCTCTATAAAGTCAAAGGATGCCACCATTTGATCTCAAACCACAACTTAGACTTGTCACCCTAAAATATTTTATTTTACGTGATTAACTAAAAGGAATTAGACTACAATTCCAAAGAACCTAAAACCAAAGCACTCTAAAAGATGATGAATTGGAATCACCTAATAGTCAACATTGAATGTGTCTTAAATAAACATCAAATGATTACTATACACTCATGGCTACCAGGTATTCATGTCACCTTTTTTAAGAAATGTAAAAAATCTACTTTAATCATAATAACAAACACATACCTGGAAGTCCCTTTTTAAAAATCTATGTAAAGATGTTATACTTTAGAGCTTAATATCCTTACTATAATATCATTAAGTGTTTATTGGTAGCAGTATGCTTCATATACATTGTGCTGAAATTGAATTTACATTTTACCAGTTTGGGTCTTCAATACGCAAACGCTGAAGAAATGAGATTTATTTCATGACATACTAAAGGTATTATCCAGGGAATATTGAAATCATAAGCACAAACATGTCATACAAACTTATGAACTTAGTTGTTATGGACCTAAGATTATTCAATATAATCTGAGAGAGAGAGAGAGAGAGAGAGAGAGAGAGAGAGAGAGAGAGAGAGAGAGAGAGAGAGAAAGGCGGTAGCATCAACACCCTAATGCAATTCAGGAGTAAAACCTGCATGCAATAATTTAAGTCAGAATCATATCAGAAAACTATAAAACGAGAGTATTTTTGCACATGCGAAAAATCCAATAACAGATCAGGCCACAATGAAACTTTATCCAGAAGAATTGGACGGATGAGAGAGAGAGAGAGAGAGAGAGAGAGAGAGAGAGAGAGAGAGAGAGAGAGAGAGAGAGAGAGAGAGAGAGAGAGAGAGAGAGAGGGGGGGGGGATAAAACACGTTCTCTGGGTACAATAACATTTCAATATTGAAGGTGACAAATAAAAAATGTCGAGACTGGAGTGTCAACATATGATTATGGATGATACGTTTATGGGGGATTGAACCGTATGTGAAAATATGTATAATTGGCTTCGCGGGAAGCTAAATAAACGTCTGGCAGCCAACATTGTAGCAGGTTATTATTATTATTATTATTATTATTATTATTATTGCTAGTTAAGCTACAACCGTAATTTGAAAAGGAGAATGCTATAAGCCCAAGGGCTCCAATAGAGAAAATAGCCCAGTGAGGAAAGAGAATAGGGAAACAGAATAGTGTGCCTGGGTATACCCCCAAGCAAGATAACTCTAACCCAAGACAGTAGAAGGCCATGGTACAAAGGCTATGGAACTACCCAAGACTAGAGAACAATGGTTTGACTTTGTAATGTCCTTCTCTTTTAAAAGCTTCCTACTATAGCTAAAGAGTCTCTTCTACCCTTAACAAGAGGAAAGTAGTCACTGAACAATTATAGTACAGCAGGTAACCCCTTCAGTGAAGAAGACTTTTTCGGTAATCTTAGTGTTGTCAGGCGTATGAGGAAAGAGGAGAATGAAGAGGAGAATGCGTAAAGAATAGGTCAGATTATTCAGTGTAAGTGTACGCACAGAGAAAATAATCCGTAACCAGAAAGGTATCCAATATAGTATTGTCTGGCCAGTCAAAAGACCAAATAACTATAGCGGCAATATCTCAACGGGTGACTGTATTTGCTTAACATCAATTTGTAAATTTAATAAAAAAAAAAAAAATTATCGTGTTCACAAACTTAGCGATATTGTTTTATAGCCAGCGTTACAAGAGTTTATCTTTGGCTAAATACAGCGTTACCTGTACACCTGCCACATTCAGATGTCTCCTTATTTACTTGTGAAGTGTACCGGAATTAATGAAACCAGCTGTACAGGACTGATGGTTCGCGCCAAAGGATTTTTTTTTTTTAATGAAATTATAATTGAAATTAACCGTAAAGATGATTAATTTGCCTCCTGGAGACTTCGCTTCCTTATCGATATATGTAACCACTAATCCACAACTATCCTGATTATAATTAAACTCACTTATACGGGAATATCATAATTCATAGAAGAATGGATGATAGTGATATCTGAGAGATATATATCTTTATGGGATCCCTTTTTACGTTAAATAATGGAGGAAATCATAGGTTTGCCTGAGTAAAGTATACAAAAGCATGAGTAATCTTTGAAATAAAAAACTATAATTTCTTCAAAAGTCTCAGAGCATTCTAAATACAACAATACCAAGATGAAAGATAAAACAAAGCTAAACAAACATTTACGAGATGGAACATTTTCACATTTCTATTGCAACATCGAACATCAAACTCATGCAAAGACAAATACCTTCTCAGCCCTTTGAGAAGGGTATTGGATTAAAAGCTCAGGATAGAGACGACTGGCGAAATATAACCGAGGCCCTTTGCGTCAATAGGTGTAGGAGGAGATGATGATGATGTTTACTTACAATGGTAATGATACATCATAAAAAGAAACCAAGAACCTAGTGAAACAAGGACCTTGACAACTCAACAAAGGACTATCAGCGAATAAATGAAATCATACTGATTAAAAAGGAAATGGTGATTTCTATGGTAACAGATTTTGAATTTGGGAGGGAATCTCTTGTTGTGGCCGATGCGGTAACATCCCTGACTGGTGAACGTCAGACTGGGGTTCGAGTCTCGCTCAAACTTGTTAGTATCTTTGGTCACTGTAACCTCATCATCCTTGTGAGCTAAGGATATGGAGTCTGGGGGAGCCTATAGGTCTATCTGCTGAGTCATCAGCAGCCACTGACTAGCTCTCCTTGGTCCTAGCTTGGGTGCTGACCATATGTACATATTGTAAGTCTCTAAGGCATTGTCCTGCTCAATAAGGCAATGTCACTGCCCCTTGCCTCTGTCATTCATGAGTGGCCTTTAAATCTTTAAGCATTTAAACTGATCATCTCCAGAATCAGTCACCTACGTTTGACATAATACAAATTTCACCTACTTCTGTTCAGTCGCTCTGGGGGGTTCAAACTTTGATCATATTGGTCCAGACAATTCATAAAGAACTCACGTTTTTCACGAAATTTATATAGAAATCGTTTCATAATGATAATAATAATAATAATAATAATAATAATAATTAAATATTCTCGAATGTGTAATGAAACAAACTTCCCACCACACCATAACACCCACACAGCCTTCTAGCCGGACAAATTTAGAGAAAGAAAGCTATCTTACATATAGTGAGTTTCCATAGACTTGATGAGACAAAGTTTTCACAAGATTAGTGGGAGAAAGATCATCCAATAGCTTTTAAGACAAAGGAAGCTTTATAAAATAGGCCTAATTTCATAAGCCGCTGGATACAAAATAACAGAAAAACTTCCAGTAACTTCGAGGCAAAGAAACCCACACACAGTAGTCTGAGACGAAGCCTCAGTCGACCCAATGAGACCAGAATTCTTCATAGGCCTAATGAAACAAAAGTCGTCAGTGGGTCTAATGCGAAAACTCCAAAATAGCCGTAATAAGACAGGAAGTCCCAATAGGTCTGATGAAACAAAAGGCCTAAAGAGACCGCATAAAACAAAAAACCTTCTTAGATCAGCGTGCCTATAAAACTCTAATAAACCAAAGTGTTCCATTACTAGAGGTTTTTGGCTCTTAGCTATACCCATCTTTTTAACCTTTACTCTAAATCTATTTCCGCCTCCTTTCTTTCATAATGCAATCAAGATTCTTTAACTTATTTCTTGGTGCAACTGAACAGATTTCCTCCATTTCCACTTTGGAGTTTCATACTTCATTCCATCCACTTTCATTCCATTCTGTTCAACCATTCTTTACTTTCTCCTTTCCCCATCTTGATGAGGAACTGAATAAATTACTGGATTCAGCGTCGGGTCGTCTGATGACAAAGAAATCCCCTGTAGACATTAATGACACCAAATACCTCTACAAAGCTGATATAAATGACAAAGAAACCCTTTATTGACCCTGGTGGCAAAGAAAACCTCTACAGCTCTAATGAAAAAGATAGCCCCTACAAATTTAATGAGAAAAAACATCTAAAGACCTGATGAAAAAGATACCTTCTACTGACATATGACAAACAAAACCTTTACATAGCTAATGACAAAAAAGAAAAAAAAAAAAAACTCTACAGAGGGGCACTCAGTGGTGAGTATGCCCTCGCCACACCAAACAGTCTTGTTTTGCTCTTAACTCCACTGGTAAATTGAAGTTCGATATATTTTCTTCTAAATCTAATGGTTTTGTCATTGGGTCATACCCCACATGTCCACCAAGTTTAGTTGAAATTGGTTCGGCAGCTTTTGCGTAATGTAGTTCACAAACCAAAAACAAACTACCAAAATAATTGTCAATTTTAAAGTACTGCTGGGTACTTGTACTATGATGTACTTTTAGTACTTTCTCTTAACATTAATCTAAATTTATTGTCAAGAGTCAGTCCTTTTTTCAAATGAGGTTGAAATTGTGGGTTATGTCCTAAAATAAGCCGAAAATGAAGAGGGTTACTGTGTTGGAGTTCCATCCTTAGTCTATTGGGTAGTTGTTTAAACATGATTTTCCAGCCAATAATAGCAAGTACTTAAGTAACAAGTGTTGTGATGATTCGTAAGTATCTTTGGTGTAAAAACCCATTAAAACTTTATAATGTCTGCAAAGAGATTCAGTGAAGTTCCTCAAGTATTACTCTCCTCATTTTGAACACTGTTCATTTACTTAAGTCTCAAGAGATTATTAACAAACTGTTATTGAACATTGTGTAATTTTATGCTTGAGGCATAATCTGAGTGTAATTTCCTAGGCTAGCATACTCATTAATATAGCATAATTTTAAGATAATTCAAATCCTTTTGTCAGAATGGAACATCCTACGAAGGTTCCTTTGTAACACAAAGCGTTTTAGGATAAATTTCTTGCAAAGGGTAACCAGCATCCTGGAGCTTTGGAAGATAACGTCGCATCGCTATCAGGAAAGTTTATCATCTATAAAGATAAATATGACTTTAAGGTCTTTTAAGATTATCACTTCAATAAAAGCTTGAATTTACCATCAAATGTTTTGAGTGTGAATAAACAATGTAAATAAAGTGAAACATTACATATCAAAAGTGAGGCAGATTTCTAATTTCATTATCCTACTTCTTCCGTTTCTATTTATTATTGCTATTATCATACCCAATTACATTAACATCATCAACATCATTATTACTGAATATATAAAAAAATCATAAAGATTGGTAATGAGTTTCGGAAAGGGAACGGAAAAAAAGAGAGTAACAAATGAAAAAGAGATAATTGAGTTTATCACAAAATCCTGTTTGCAAAGTTAAGGTTGCCCGAATAAAACACGAGAGAGAGAGAGAGAGAGAGAGAGAGAGAGAGAGAGAGAGAGAGAGAGAGAGAGAGAGAGAGAGAGAGAGAGAGAATCCTATTAAACTATTCTTCAACAAAATGCTCACGCATGAAAAAAGTAATTTTGAAAGTATTAAATTCCATTATAAAACTTAACGTGGCGATCTATCTGTCTATCTATCTATCTATCTATCTATCTATCTATCTATCTATCTATCTATCTTTTTCTTCAGCTGAAGAGGCACTTTGTAAAAATTGCTAAAGCTCCTGTATTTTTTAGATACAACGTATATAATTGTGGAATTTTAATACCAAAGATTCTAAGACACAGCATAGTGTTTGCTTCAAGTTATGGATAGATGAATACACAAACAGATATATATATATATATATATATATATATATATATATATATATATATATATATATATATATGTGTGTGTGTGTGTGTGTGTGTGTGTGTGTGTGTGTGTGTGTGCGCGCGCGTGTGTTTGTGTCATTTTAACTCTTAGATAATTCATTCTTCCACATCCATAATTTTTCCAAAAGGATATAAAGTCAAGTAAGCATTGCACCCAAATTCAAATTTCATATGTATTATCGCTAACAGGTTACACCTGGGCATGAAACGCGCCGCCTGAGCTGCTGCATGAAACAGCAAGCAACGTGAAGCATGAAATGTCTATTGTATCAGAGACAGAAAAGAAGAAGAAGAAGAGGATCTTCCCAAACAGATGCCGGGATGAAAGGCGCAAGACATCAAAGCTTCGCTGATGAGGCAACGATCGCCTTTGAGGAGAATCTCCTCTGTGAGAATGACCTAAGAGATTCTCCTTTTCATTCTGCCATAAATGTCTAGACGTCCAAATCAGACAATATCCTCGAACAAGTTTAGTGGAAGATGTATTGTGTGCTTGTTCAATAAACAAAAGATATTTCGCCTTCTTCCTTAAATTTTAAAACCCTTCATTTGAATATTTCGTGAATCTTCAAACCTTTAGCATTAACATTCTTCCTTTTGTCTGGATGTACCTCTTCAATAAACAAAGGTTTTCTGCCATCTTCCATAAATCAGGAAACCTTTGAATTCAACATTTCATAAATATTCAGATCTGTACCACCAATTGTAAAAGAAGGATACTAAAAGCCCAAGGGCTCCAACATGGAAAACAGCCAAGTTAGGAAAGGAAATAAGGAAACAAATAGAATTGTGTACCTGGGTGTGCCCTCATGCAAGAGAAGTCTAACCCTAGACAGTGGAAGACCATGGTACATAGGCTATGGCACTACCCAAGACTAGAGAACAATGTGTGATTTAGGAGTGTTCTCCTAAAAAAGCCTCCTACCATAGGTAAAGAGTCTCTTCTATACCCAAGTCACTGAACGATTACAGTGCAGTAGTTAACCCCTTCGGTGACGAAATTTTTTTTGGTCATCTTAGTGTCGTCAGGTGTATGAGGAAAGAGGAGAATGTGTAAAGGAATAGGCGAAATTAGTCAGTGTATGCAGACAAAGGAAAAATGACCCGTAATCGGAGAGGGATCCGTTGGGGCTAGTAAAGGTCCTAATATTATCATTATTACTTGCTAAACTACAACCCTAGTTGGAAAAGCAGGATGCTATAAGCCCAGGGGCTCCAACAGGGAAAATAGCCCAGTGGGGAAAGGAAACAAGGAAAAATTAAATATTTAAAGAACTGTAACATTGAAATAAATATTTCCTAAATAAACAATAAAAACTTTTCACAAAACAAGAGGATGAGAAATAAGATAGAATAGTGTGCCTGAGTGTACACTCGAGCAAGATAACTCTAACCCAAGACAGTGAAAGACCATGGTACAGAGGCTATGGCACTAACAAAGACTAGAGAACAATGGTTTGATTTTGGAGTGTCCTTCTCCTAGAAGAGCTGCTTCCCATAGCCAAAGAGTCTCTCCTACCGTTACCCAGAGGAAAGTGGCCACTGAACAATTACAGTACAGTAGTTAACCCCTTGGGTGAAGAAGAATTATTTGATAATCATTGTTGTCAATTGTATGAGGACAGAGGAGAATCTGTAAAGAATAGGCCAGACTATTCGGTGTAACCTATGTGTAAGCAATAAGAAAAATGAACCGTAACCAGAAAGAAGGATACAATGTAGTACTGTCTGGCCAGTCAAAGGCCCCCCTACCTTTCTAGCAGTAGTGTATCAACGAGTGGCAGGTGCCTTGGTCAACCTACTACTACTACTACTACTACTACGATCTAAAACATATATACACATTTCTATATTGATATATATGTATGTGTATATAATTATACATGACTCGAGCTGCATATACAGTAAGTCAAAGAAAAAATAAACTGAATTCTCTCTACTGCTACTATGTGGCTACAACTTTCACAATGTAGGTTATTAATTCCTTCCATAATATGCATATCCCATCATAATTGGATCCGATATTATTCAATAAGCTTCAACAGCTGATCTCTCAGGAGAGATGACCCCTTTCGATGGTGGGTTGGCAAAAGACTCTCTTTAACAAATCAAAATGCCTAAGCGCTCCCGGGTGATGGCTGGTAATTGGCTTAGTGGTGCCGTTCCTTTGAAGGATTTTTACCTCTCTCTCTCTCTCTCTCTCTCTCTCTCTCTCTCTCTCTCTCTCTCTCTCTCCTCTCTCTCTCTCTCTCTCTCTCTCTCTCTCCGACAATGGACTAAATAGTCTTTGAGACATACAAAATACTTGTAACTCCTTGTAACACACTCTCTCTCTCTCTCTCCTCTCTCTCTCTCTCTCTCTCTCTCTCTCTCAAATGAAAATCTGAATCTGTGAAGTAGACTAGAAGTGGCATTGCAATAGTAATCCAGGGAAGCAGAGAGAGAGAGAGAGAGAGAGAGAGAGAGAGAGAGAGAGAGAGAGAGAGAGAGAGAGAGAGAGAGAAAACTCGCTCTTCAAGAGTGAGAAGTTTTCGAACTCTCTAACTAGAAACAAAAATATCTCATACCTTCAAAGTTTCCTCTCTCTCTCTCTCTCTCTTTCTCTCTCTCTCTCCCTGGATTACTATTGCAATGCCACTTCTAGTCTACTTCGCCGATTCAGATTTTCATTTCAAAGCTTGCCATTTGTAATAAGCTTGCCATTAGTATGGGTACAGTCTATCTAAACAAGAGTGACAAACATCACTTGGAGTAAATGAGGTTTAGATTACATCATTCTAACTTCCGGAATTTTCAAATAGTTCGACAATGTGCATTCCTATTTCGTTTTAATAGAATACTGTCATGAAGTAATATGAGTAATCATTGACTACAGAAATACCCTAATTAGGCTGGTGAAATACTAATCAAATTTGAATATCATAATACGAACTAAGCGATAATTAAATGCAACGCAGATGTCTGTTCTTTTCTTCCCAAGCCATTACCAGATTGAAAATATTATTTGCTCAAAATGGTTATTTTCTTTTTGCCAAAACTATCAACCTTCACATCACGTGCATTTAGTCCTGAAGGAAATCTTCCAACATCTGAAAAGAGATTTTCAGCCTTTCGTCCAATTCCAGAAAACTGACCTCGTCTCTTTTATCTCCTGCCTTCTTTGCAAGAAATGTGTTTTGCTTTTGCCTCTGCATCTGAACTGCATTACTCTAATCTATGCCTCAAAGTTGTTTTCATCTAAGAGCTGCCACTAATCTAATTCTTTTATTTCTCACATCATTAAGAGTTTTTCATTTTTTCCATGAAACATTAAAAGTGTCTCTCTGTCTCTGTATCTCATTGAGGAAGTCGACTTTCGTCGTGAACTTCAGACAAAATAACCTCCACTTCTGGACTGGATTTATGGATTTGGGCTAAAATCCAAGTGTTGTGGTCTGGGAGCCCATTCAGGTTGAAACCCTATCTACACTATTATCATTATCATTAGTAGCTAAGCTACAACCCTAGTTGGAAAAGCAGTATTCTACAAGCATAATGGCTTTAACAAGGAAAATAGCCCAATGAAGAAAGGAAATAAGAAAACAGGTAGAATAGTGTTCCTGAGTGTACCCTCAGGCAAGAGAACTCTACGCCAAGAGAGAGGAAGACCATTATACAGAGGCTATGGCACTACCCAGTACTAGAGAACAATGGTTCGTTTTTGGAATGCCCTTCTAGAAGAGCTGCTTACTATGAGGTAAAACCTTTAGAAGATTGCATTCATTCTCTATTTCTTCCTTAGAGATGTACAATTGAACACATGAATCCCAGGCACCCCTCGCTCTGAAGAAGTGCACCCTGTCACACCTCTACTTTGCGGAGATTAACCAAACAGATAATGAAGGGAGAGAGGGCAGAGGTGGTTGGCCGGGCAAAACACAGGAACTTGCTGCGCATCAAGCGTGTAGTTGGGCTCACTTCTTCAGAGCGAGGTGTACCAGGAATTCCTGTGCCCAACTGTACATATTCCTAGCAGCCTTTTCTGAGGTATAATTTGAAATCCTCATCATCACCATCCCCTCCTACGACTATTGACAGAAAGGGCCTCGGTTAAATTTCGCCAGTTGTCTCTATCTTGAGCTTTTAATTCAATACGTCTTCTTTCATCATCTTCTACTTAGCGCTTCATAGTCCTCAGCCATGAAGGCCTGGATCTTCCAACTCTTCTATGGCCTTGTGGAGCCCAACTGAACGTTTAGTGAACTAATCTCTCTTGGAGATCAAGAACTGCATGCCCAATTATCATTTGTAAAACAATATTACCTTTGTCTTCCAATTAACTAGACGCTCTTACGCATTTCAAACGAAGAAACTATATCAGTTGTCTCCATCTACCGATTTTTTTTTTATATAATTTTTGAACTTGAAAGGATCCTGGTTTGGCGTTTCAAAGGTCACAAGATTTAACCCTATTGTTAGAGAATACAATCCTCTTTTTGTTAAAATGAAGTAAAAGGAAAAGGTCAAAGTGTTATCGTAGCATAGAAATTATCTTAATACAATCGAATTGAGTGTGGCAAATTATGTCTGTCTGTATTTTTTACGAAAATTCATGGTAGGAAATCATAATATATATGTCATCAATCATATTTTATGCAAAATCCTTCAGAACATTAATCCACTTCAAGTCTTTTCCAAACACGTCAAAAGGCGAAGTGTCAATTAATTTTGTACGAATTAATCAAACCAAATACTTAATCTACAAAAATTTTATTCTAATTCTAATTAGTATCCATGACAGAAATACATATTTCTTCCCAATCTAATTTCTGAAAAGCATACGACTATTATTATTATTATTATTATTACTGTATTATTATTATTAATATTATTATTATTAGCTAAGCTACAACCATAGTTGGAAAAGCAGGATGCTACAAGCCCAAGGGCTCCAACATGGAAAATAGCCCAGTGAGGAAAGGAAATGGGGAAATAAACTAAAAGAGAAGCAATGAACAACTGAAATACTTTAAGAACAGTAACATCATTAAAAATTGATCTTTCATATATAAACTATTAATGAATAAAATAGAATAGCGTACCCGAGTGTACCCTCAAGCAAAAGAACTCTAAACTCAAAACCCTTTGGAACCGGAAGAAATTGTTTTCTTGTAGCATCTTTACTGAGAGAGAGAGAGAGAGAGAGAGAGAGAGAGAGAGAGAGAGAGAGAGAGAGAGAGAGAGAGAGAGAGAGAGAGAGAGAGAGAG
>NC_090745.1:13525946-13550946 GCF_036898095.1 Palaemon carinicauda
TATATATATATATATATATATATATATATATATGTACACACATTATATATATATAATGTATATAGATATATATATATATATATATATATATATATATATATATATATATATATATATATATATATATATATATATATATTTATATTCATATAAATCTGAATCAAGAATATGAGAGGGAGTCATTCTTAAAAGCATCTAGATTGGTACCCACGCTCAATAAGTCATGAAATTTCTTGAATTGCTCATATATGAGCTCTCTCTCTCTCTCTCTCTCTCTCTCTCTCTCTCTCTCTCTCTCTCTCTCTCTCTCTCTCTCTCTCTCTCTCTCTCTCCTTCTCCACAAAAAGTAAACATGAGTATCGTTTATGTTGTTAAGAGTTCTAACCAATATATCGAAGTCATCGTTTAATTAAACATCAGTTAATAAAATCGGCTTTATTGCCAAAATGTAATCTAATCTCGACATATTTTGTGTAATCAAATCATCTTCACATTTCCTCTAATAAAAAATAACTCAAAATCAATTATAAGTTTAATCTCATAAAAAGATTCTCCACGTGTAATTTCTGTGGCAATGGAGAACGCATCCAGTCTTCTTATTAGCTGTTATGAACGACCCTCGACTTCGTTTCAAGGATCTAATGCCCCAACGTAGATTCGGTTTATTAGATTGATGCCTCTTATTGTGTATGGTAGAGTTAGCTCGACATAGCAAAGGTCACGTGCTGGCATTAAGTTACCCTTATGAAACAAGAGAAAAACATCATTTGCGTTTGGTTTAGTGGCATAAAAAGAAAAAATAATTATGTTCATCCTACCTTGTGGATAACAGATATATAATAAAGAGCAAGTGTCTGGTGTATATATATATATATATATATATATATGTATGTATAAATATATAAATATATATATATATATATATATATATATATATATATATATATATATATATACATACATACACACACACACACACACACACACACATATATATATATATATATATATATATATATATATAATCGACTATGCTCAACACTCCCCGTCCCTCGGGTAATGGGGATAGATAGTGGTCACACATTTTTGATGGGTCGCGTACACTAGTAATAAAGACAACAAAGTATAAAATAAAAAAAAAATCAAATTTAGGTTATCGAAAACAGCCCTTGTGTGCAAATCAATAACATCGAGAAATCTCAGAAGTAGTTTTTACAGCTTTTCCTTAACTATTGCTTTGGCGCGAGGTTGCAGCTTCCTTATCCAACACACTAGAATAGAATGTGCCCAAAATGCTTCTCCTCCTCGCCAGGGAATCGAGTCTGGGTACGTTTCCCAATAAGCCTTGTAAATGAAACATCGAGTTAATCTTTGCTAATACTGTACAGCTGATTTAACATGTAACCGAAAACCAGTTATAATAATAATATTAATAATAATAATAAAAATAATAATAATAATAATTGTCTATCTGAGGCTTTCCAGTCTTTTACCATCACCTTTGAACTCTCTCTCTCTCTCTCTCTCTCTCTCTCTCTCTCTCTCTCTCTCTCTCTCTCTCTCTCTCTCTCTCTCTCTCTCTCTCTCACAAAACCATTTTTTCATTTAGTTCAGTGGAGAACAGAAATAAAAAAAGACGAGCATGAAAGTGAAATGCAGAAAATAGTCGTGATTTTTCGCATAACGTAAAAAGCTTATCGGTCTGTTTCCAACGGCTTTCAAGTCTGATAAGATACTTCGTGGCTTATCTCTGTGTGATAACCTCCTTGTTGATAACTCTGTCTGGTTTTACTGGAATATGAAAGAAACTGCATTTAATCCTGATGCATGTGATATGCTTTTAGCCGCAAGCACTCTCTCTGCTTTGTGGCTTTTCTTTCATAAGATTAAAAGAATACATTTAATCAAAATTATATTTAGTTCATAAAAACCTGATGATACACGTGGCCGTCTCAGGTATGAAGTTAATTAAGATCTTTTGAGGTTAGAACCCTCTGAGATTTCAGAAGGCTGACTTATCTGATGCTTCTCATTTCAAGGTTTAAATGTCACTCATGAATGGCAGAGGGAAGGGAAAGTGACAATGCTCTAGCAGGATAATGCCACAAAGACTGGCCATATATACATATGATCAGCGTCCTAGCCCCTCTCCACCCACGTAGAACCAGGGAGGGCCAGACAATAGCTGCTTATAACTCAGCAGGTAGACTTATAGGCTCACCAAAACCATCCATCCTTAGCTCACAAGGATGGTGAGGTTGCAGACACTAAAGATTAAAAAGAGGTAAAGCTTCAATTAAGAATGGGTAACATTTGAATTTTCAATTTTCAATTTTTTTTTCCTGTAAAATATCGCCTTCGGCTACTCTGTGCCGAGGTCGGAAAGACCGATCTTGCGTTTGTGCCCCTTCCGAGACAAACGTTTTCTTTTTAATATTCTTTAATTCTATCAGTCATCATCAGCAACAATGGTTGACATCTTCCTGTTTTTTTTTTTTTTTTTTTTAAATTGCCTTTATCAGACAGACCGTTGTGGCCTTTGTTAAATTCATCCCCCTTCCGAGGTATTGAGGATTTTTCCAAAGTGGACGGGAGTTCAGACGAGACGGTTTTACTCAACACTCCACAAGTCACTTGAAGAGTTGTTGACTCTTGAAGTCTTGTTTGGCTGAGCGTTACCGATTTCTGACTTCTCTGGTCAAACTGTGGTTCTTACATAGACGAGTCTAAAACTTCAAGTTCATTTTCAACTCATTCTTACTTTCTGTATAAGTCGTGCATGTAGACATTTATTTAGATTCAGATTTTAAAGCAAACCCAAAGTTTCTGATTATTTGTAGTTGCAAACAGTAAGATTCTTCTCTTTATCCTTGAAACAACAACAAATGCAGCCGTTTCTAATCCACTGTAGGTAAAAGCCCTCAGACATGTTTTAATTCATGTCTGGGGGTCTTGCCAGTTTTCATTACCACGCCGGCTTGGTGATGGTGGAAGATTTTTGTCTGATCTCTCATAGCAAACCAACCTAGTATGGGGGTTCCTGACTAGTACAGTTTTGCTGACCATGGCGATACACAAACCCTTTCACTATGTTAAGGTATCCCCACTCACTGCAACAATCGATTTTAAATGTTTATTTTTGTACTAAAACCTTCCTTCTGCTAATCAAATGAAGCAAATGTTCAAACAACATTATTGTGCATAAAATACTGATTGATCTAAGCAGGTTTAAACAGTCTATTTAATCTCACTTTCATTAATTGTGTAGTCCTTGTCTAGTATGGTGTAAAATATATGAGTTCCAAGATTTCACAATTATGATCAATAGCATTGCTATCAAAACCTCAGGAAATGTCATTTTTTTCTAAATGGATATATTCTGTTTGTTTACATTAGCCATGAATAATATATACACATGGAATACTACGAGCTGGAAATTTCCATGAGTAAAAAGGCCTAGAATATGCAGCTTGGTGTTCCGGGATTAAACAGCGCTCTGACTTTTCTATCTTTCTATTGTGTCTAATGACAAATCTTTTAAGGCCCTTCAAAGAGTTAAGTTACTTTCACCGGGTGTCACTTTATTATTATTATTATTATTATTATTATTATTATTATTATTGTTATTATTATTATTATTATCCAAGCTACAACCCTAGTTGGAAAAGCAAGATGCTATAAGCCCAAGGGCTCCAACAGGGGAAAATAGCCCAGTGAGGAAAGGAAATAAGGAAATAAATAAATGATGAGAATAAATTAACAATATATCATTCTAAAAACAGGAACAGCGTCAAAACAGATATGTCCTATAAAAACTATTAACAACATCAAAAACAGATATATCATATATAAACTATTAACAACGTCAAAAACAGATATGTCATATATAAAATATAAAAAGATTCATATCAGCCTCGTCAACATAAAAACATTTGCACCAACTTTGAACGTTTAAAGTTCTACTGATTCAACTACCCGATTAGGAAGATCATTCCACAACTTGGTAACAGCTGGAATAAAACTCCTAAAATACTGTGTAGTATTGAGCCTCATGATGGAGAAGGCCTGGCTATTAGAATTAACTGCCTGCCTAGTATTACGAACAGGATAGAATTGTAAAGGATGGTCAGAGTTACGAAAAACCTTATGCAACATGCATAATGAACTAATTGAACGACGGTGCCAAAGATTAATATCTAGATCAGGAATAAGAAATTTAATAGACCGTAAGTTTCTGTCCAACAAATTAAGATGAGAATCAGCAGCTGAACACCAAACAGGAGAACAAAACTCAAAACAATGTAGAATGAAAGAATTAAAAAACTTCTTTAGAGTAGATTGATCACCGAAAATCTTGTAAGACTTTCTCTATAAGCCAATTTGTTGTGCAATTGAAGAAGACAGAGACCTAATGTGTTTCTCAAAAGTAAATTTGCTGTCGAAAATCACACCTAAAATTTTAAAAGAGTCATACAAATTTAAAGAAACATTATCAATACTAAGATCCGGATGTTGAGGAGCCACCGTCCTTGACCTACTTACAATCATACTCTGAGTTTTGTTAGGATTCAACTGCATACCCCATAATTTGCACCATGCACTAATTTTAGCTAAATCTCTATTAAGGGATTCACCAACCCCAGACCTACATTCAGGGGATGGAATTGATGCAAAGAGAGTAGCATCATCTGCATATGTAACAAGCTTGTTTTCTAGGCCAAACCACATGTCATGTGTATATAGTATGAAAAGTAATGGGCCCAGAACACTACCCTGTGGAACACCGGATATCACATTCCTATACTCACTATGGTGCCGATCAACAACAACTCTTTGAGATCTATTACTTAAAAAATCAATAATAATGCTAAGAAACGACCCATCCACTACCAACTGTTTGAGTTTGAAAACAAGGGCCTCATGATTAATACGGTCAAAGGCAGCACTAAAAATCAAGGCCAATCATACGAACCTCCTGACCACAATCAAGGGATTTCTGTACAGCATTGGAGATTGTAAGAAGGGCATCAGATGCTCCAAGGCCTTTACGAAAACCAAATTGCAAACTAGGGAGTAGTTGATTACTTCAACTGTTTCAAACTTTAATTTACAGTTACTGGCTGCCATACTGCAAGAGTCCGTTTTTGTTAAAGATTTTCGATCATATGTGCATGTACTGTATGTATGTTTGTAATACGCCCCACATGCTTACGAGCATACATGATCGTAAACTTCTAAATAAAATATTACCGTACCATACTGGCACTCTGCGGTTTAAAATAATAAGCAGACATTTACAGAATAACTCAAGAATTCTGGAAAATGGTTTTCTTATCTAGTAGAAATATCTCCCATATAAAATAAAGAGCAAGTATCTGGATATATATATATATATATATATATATATATATATATATATATATATATATATATATATATATATATATATATATATATATATATATATATATATATATATATATATATATATATATATATATATCTTGAAAGTCACGCTCAGTACACCCCGTACCTCGGGAGTGGGGAGAGAGAGAGTAGTCATACCCTGGTACGTAAGGGGCGTATCTATCTATATAGGCTATTCAGCCATAATTTTTGACGGGATGCTGTAATCACTTAAAATCAATCAATCTAATTCTTGAAGTTAACATGCAGCAAAAATATATATCGGAATGCCTTTTTCAACTAAAAAGAGCTACAAAACTAAGATCGGAAATGTTAGGTGAAAAAAGTGGAATTTCTCAGGTGGCTGAAGGGGAGGGATGAAGGTCTGCAGAATATTAAAACGAAAGGTGAACGAAAAGAAAGCAAGAAGACAAAAATAAACTGAGTTTCTATGGATTTCTTGTGACGAACAAGACGTGCATCTCTCCCCCTTTTCAATTTCACTTTTGAGAAATTCTTATAATGTCTCAATTTAAGCTACACAGACACACATGCCTACTGTACACACATAAATAAAATACACATGAAAACTCACATGAATATGTATACAAATACCGTGCTCCGCTAAATGTGAGTATGTATATATATACTGTATGCATATTAAAATTGTTATGAATACACATAAACAAGTACAAACACACACCTCCTTATAAGGTCTCAATTTAAGTTACACAGTCCCACACCTCTTACGCACGATAAAAAATACAAACTTTATATACATAAATGTCTTAATCCTTGTATGCATATATATATATATATATATATATATATATATATATATATATATATATATATATATATATATATATATATGTATATAAATATATATATATATAAATATATACATATACAGTATATACTGTATATAAATGTGTATATATGTACATACATATATATATATATATATATATATATATATATATATATATATATATATATATATATATATATATATATATGTGTGTGTGTGTGTGTGTGTGTGTGTATGTCTTCATACAACATGATTGTAAGGTATAGAACCGTAACCCAAACTACTTTGCCTATCTAGAAGTTAAAAGGGAATTTTTTTTTTTATCTCCGTGAATCCAACAGCAGTAAAATAATGTTTGCAGTTGGCCACATGGAAGGGGGGGGGGGGTGTTGGTCGTAATGAATTTTACTATCGTTTACACAACTCACTGCTTGCCAGGTCTCTCAAGCAGGACAATGCCCGAGAGACTGACCATATATAAATATGATCAACGCCAAAGCCCTCTCTCCAACCAAGCTATGACCAGGGTGGGTCATGCAATGGATGCTGATGATTCAGCAGATGTAGCTATAGGCTCTCCCAAACCCAGCATCCTTAGGTTACAAGGATGGTGAAGATGCAGCAGCCAAAAGAACTAACGAGTTTGAGCGAGACTCGACACCCAGTCTGGAGATCACCTAGCAATGACGTTCCAACAGGCCACCACAACCTTCCTAAGTGATTGTCACTTCCTGCTGAAGCGTAGGATTGGATAAAGGATTAGGTATTTGGCTGCAAAATAGAAAACTATTACCAGTAGTACAGTTAGCCAAATTAATTTCGGTATACTTCACTGAAAGCTGACGTCTGACGGCTGTATATTGTAGCAGGTAACGATGAGTTTGGAATAACAGAAACTGCTGTTAACGCTGCCGTTGATACAAGGGACTGAGTTTGTAAACACGTGATCACAATCATTTCGACGTATTTTACGGATTACTATTAAAGTAAATACCAGTATTCTTCTATACAGAACTTCATAAAGTTAATCAAAATATTTTCGATCGCCCTTTTCTATGTTCAGTGACTTTATTTTACAGACAATGTTGCCAACAGTTACCCCTTTGTTAAACAAAACGCTAACTGCTATAATGTACAACTGTCAAACGTCTCCTTGGCCTTCCGTGAAGTGTACCGGAATTAATGAATCCAACTGTACCAACTGTTATGAAATGAATTTCATCCTTTTCGGCATTCAGGCGATTTGATGACCAATATTTCCCTTCAACTGACATTGCCCTTCTCTCTTCCGGTGTTTCTATACCATTTAGTCATTGGAATACTTCTTGCTTTCCTTCTACCCAGGGTAAACAAGGCTTTTGTGTTATCGGCTCCAATAGCAAAGAGAAAAACAAAATGTAATTAAGGCTGTGTTAACATTCCAGGGACCCGGAATAATTAATCACCTGCAAAAGGATTCCAAAGCTTCAGGATGAAACACCGGAGGGTGAAGAAAATATACGAAGCTTTTGATCAGGACCTTTGAGGGATTTAGACATTAGTCACTTTGATCAAAAGAGAAATGTATCCCTTAAAATTTTGCCGTGTGAATCCCGAGAACGAAAAGATGAATGAAATATTTCTTTTTTATTTTTCATTACTATATTGATATATAAAATAAGTATTCAGTACAGATTTAAAATATTACTATGCTACACACAGGGAAAATGTTTTTTAGATTCCAATGATCGAATAATTTTCTAAAGTGTACACCGACACGAAACTCGACAAGAAACCAGATACGAAACCCAAAAAGAAACCGGTTACGAAACCCAACAGGAAACCAGATACACAGCCGACAAGAGACCAGATACGAAACCCGACACGAAACTCAACAAAAAGCCGACACGAAACCCGACAAGAAAACCGACAAGAAACCAGATACCAAACACGACACGAAACTCGACAAGATGGCCAACACGAAACCCGACAAGAAACCAGATACCGAACCCGACAAGAAACCAGATACCGAACCCGACAGGAAATAGATACAAAACCCGACAAGAATCCAAATACGAAACCCGACTAGAAACCCAAAACGAAATTCGGCAAGAACCCGACAAGAAATTAGACAAACACGACAAGAAACCAGATACGAAACCCGACAAGAAATTCGACAAGAAACGTGACACGAAACTCGACAAGAAACCTGACACGAAACCCGACACGAAATTCGACAAGAAACCCGACACGAAATTCGACAGAAACTTGAAAGAAACCAGATACGAAACCCAACTCGAGTCCCAAACTTCACCCAATACGTACCGTGGTTGAGGTATGACAGTGAATCTAGACTAAAAAAACCAAACTATTTTCTGGCAAGTAAATTTGATTAGATAGAAAACAAGGATATTGGCAATTCCTTCCAACCAAGCCACAAACTATTTGAGCTCGAGTTTGTGCCTTTCTGGGTGGAGATACATTAACGCGGTGAAAGGGTTTGCGTATCGCCATGATCAGCAAAGCTGTACTAGTCAGGGAGACCCATGCTAATTTAGTTTGCTGCGAGTGATCAGACAAAAATCTGCAACTATCACTAATTCGCACTGGCCAGCGGGGTGATGGAAACGGGCCAGACTCCAGGCATTAATTGACATGTCTGGGGCCTTTGTCCTGCAGTGGACTGGACACAGCTGCATTTGTTGTTGTTGTGTGGCGCTTGAGTAATAGGTTAAGTTAGACTAAAGGTGTCAAGTTTATCAAGAACACTTTTAAACGGTAAAATGTGCCACGTAAAGGGCCACAGTTATCCCTACCGTTATCCCTACATTAAAGGGTCGGTTGCCTGATGTGCCCTCTTGATTGCCTTCTATCACAGGCATCCTCTTCGACCAAAACTTTCTCTCCATATCATCCTTCACTTTATCTTTGCCGCTCACTCGATGTTCCCCATTAACAAGTTCTCTCTCAATCCCTCCCAACTCCATCCCAACCATCCATCCTCAAAACTTGGCCACATCATCTTAATCGTGATAATCTTCTCACCTCTGTAACCTTTACAACGTCTGTCATTCTCACTTCATCAGTCTCCAATCTTTCAAGCAATAATATTCTCATAATCCACCGCAGACTTCTCATCTCTGCTTTCATTACTTATAACTGAACCTCTCCAGGGTTAAACATATCCCTTTACCCTAATAGATAATATTAGTCTTAGGAATACAATGACTCTGAAACAAGCGTATTATGTATGTCCCAAAGTATGTGTGTAAGGAAAAGTAACAATAAGAATGAAAAAAGCAAATGACATTTCACAAAATATAGAGAATAATCTCAGAAAATGTTTGAGCTAAAATAAAATGGGCTATTGACTGGCAGAGATCAAGCCGTACAGATTTAAAGGTTTAAATGTCACTCATGATTGGCAGAGGCAAAGGAGTGACAATGCCCACGACACTGACCATATAAATTATATATACATATATATATATATATATATATATATATATATATATATATATATATATATATAAATATATATATATATATATAAATATATATATATATATATATATATATATATATATATATATATACATATATACATATATGAATATATATATATATATATAAACATATATATATATATATATATATATATATATTAAAATATATATATATATATATATATATATATATACATATATAAATATATATATATATATATATATATATATATAAATATATATATAGGCTATATATATATATAGGCTATATATATATATATATATATATTTATATATATATATATACAAATATATAAATATATATATATACATATATAAATATATATATAAATATATATATATATATATATATATATATATATATATATAAATATATTTATATATATAAATATATCTATATATATAAATATATATATATATATATATATATATATATATATATATATATATATATAAATATATATGTATATATATATATAAATATAAATATATATATATATATATATATATATATATATTTATATATATATATTATATATATATATATATATATATATATATATATATATATATATATATATATATATATATATTTATATATATATATAAATATATATATATGTATATATATGTATATACATTGGTGTGCTACTTTTATAAGCACACATTGAGTATGTGTTGTTTCAGATGTGTATAGCTGGATAACAGAGTACATCTTATTAGCTTTAAAAGTATTTATTAATAAAAACAACAGAGTTAAACATCTCCATCACTGGAGGGAGCTGGGTTGGTCAGATGACCAATTCTGGTGAAGTATAGATATGAACTGACTAACTTATCGATATCACAGATATCGTATGCTTAGTTCATATAAGTTTCGTCACAATCTCGGAAGACACCTGCATCCGGTGACGTCACAAACTTTCACACGCTGATGCATGGTGTTGACAGTTAAGAAAAATGTCACATTGTTGAGGCTGCATTGTACATCCTGTTTATGATTTGAATGACTACAGCAAGTCCCACGGCTAGCACCTTCATCCAACATGACATATTACGTCATGTGTTTTAAACATGTAATATTAACTATTTTAACTATTACATAAGCTCGGCCAGCTATCTCAATTTTTTCACAAAAATTTAACAACAAGCCAAAACATGGTTACTAGGTGTGACTGGACATATGTATTATTCTTTGTTTAACTTTAGCCATAATCAAACGAGGACGAATGTCCAAATAGGCACATTAAAAAATAATAACAATAATGCATATGAAAAAGATATTACCAAAGCAAAAAAAAAAAAAAATGCATGATAAAATAAAGATCATATCTATGGTACATTGCTAGCAAATGATTATATGGTACCAAAAAAAAACTACTGACTTACATATGATTCGGTAACTTGTTAAAGAATAATTGTTACCTTTGTCAGAAACATATATTAACATAATACTCAATTTTTTAGTGCACAAACACGAATTCCTGGTACGTACACGTACCACGGTTTCGTACATATATATATATATATATATATATATATATATATATATATATATATATATATATATATATATATATTTATATATAGGGCTGATATATTTTATTAGATGCCCATAGATTCTGTTATATATTTTTTTGCTCTCTTTTCTTTTTAACATTCCGGCTTATATATTTTTATTAGATGCCGAGAGAAAAAATGATTTATATCTTTTTTTTTCTTTTTTTTTTTTTAAATGTTGTTTTAAATGTATTTTTAACAATGCAAATGTAGAAAATTTCTTCAATTACATATTACTAGCGTACTAACAGCTTTTCTTACAAACACTTCCCGACAATTTACTCCTTTAGCGAATGAGGTGGCCACTCAAACGGCTTTAAACTGAATCAAATACGGAGTATTGTCGGGACAAGGCGAAACATTCTTTTGTAGCTGCATGCTGTGCCGTAACCTACGCCAAACAAGGATGTTCACGGCGATAAATATCACCACCGTGAAAGCCAGACCTGCTAGTAGTATGGGGTGAAGGATTTCCTTATAAGTCGATGACAGGTGGTCCCTTTCGGTAAGCTTCATCAACCGCTTTGCAACCTGTCTGTTATACGGGAGAGGGAGTGCTGGCATTGTAGAGGTCCACGTGAAGTTCGCGAAGTAGGCTCGTTCTCTGATGAGTGTCCGTAGACCAGTCACCATGGAATTAGGGGAAGTCCCGATACAACCATCTGCTGCGACGAAGATGTGGGTGAAGGACGTGGATCCGTCAGGGCATGATACATTGAAGCCATCCTTATCGTGTCGTATCCACGAGCCATTGTTCAGTCTGCAATTGAACTCATTATTGTCAAAGGGATAAAGCTTATCCAGACAATTTTCACTTGTATGGGAGAGAGCACCGTCTAGCACTATACCTAACTCGCATGAATCCATTAAGTTTTTATGGAATTCAAATGAGTCAGCTGTACATATTTTTCTATCCATTGCGTCTGAACAGTGAGTTAATTGATTTAAGTCTTTAATGACCGTATATGTTTCCTTGTCTGGGGAAATCAATACGTGTCCTGTCAAACTGGATATTACTGGATTTGAGTGATTCGTCATGAAAGTCGGAAATGGTGATATCCTGTAAGATTGCCAGGCATCAGAAGAATCAAAGGGAATTGTAATCATAATCTTGTTATTATCTACGTTTACTGTAATTAGGCTGTAATAAAATTCTAACCTATGTTCGTCTAACAAAGGAACATAGCCTAGTTTATCCCTTCCGTTCTCCAGAATTAACTTTAAGTAACTTATAGGCAACAAATGGGGCGACAGTACACCTTTAGTTGCTAACGTGATAGCTTCTACAAAATCCTTGGATTTCTCAATGAAATGTGCAATTCTGTTATGTATGTGATCTATCTTTGAATCATAATACGTTAATGTTGCCAACAAATCCTGTACTTCCATAATCTGAACGATATTATTTGAATGTTCATTTACTAAATCCATAATTTTATTGATTGAAGCTAACTGATTCCTTACTTCTGACATAATCAATTCATCTTCATGAGTCAAGAACTCAATTTTCTTATTTTGATTACTAATTTTAAGACGATTGGAAATTCCTAAACCTAAACCTACAACAGACCCAAAAATGTTTAATGCAGCATAAATAAACGGATTCCGTCTTTCTTTATGTTCGTGTCCTACAGTCCACATCAAAAGGTCATAAGCCAAAGGTCTTATTTTTCAAGTCATCAGATAGCATCTCTGCAACTTTTAATGTTGATCCAAGCAAACTCTCTGTAGTCAAATGAAAATGTCTTCTATGCAACTCATCCAATGAGGCAGAAAACCTTGAAATGGCGGTTCTTAAGCTAGAGACATCATTCTCTTGAAGAAAAATTGCTTGCATATTCACTTCTACAATTACGTTGGTTGATGTAATAAAAATGTCTTCTTGTCTTTCAACTATAGTGCCATATTTAAAATTTATACTTGTAGTTTTAGAGCTCATCCCACATGAGAAAAATGTCTGAGCGAACAATATCACTCCCAACAACAAAAAATTCATCTTGGAAACCTGTAACGAGAAAAATATATGTAATTACTCCTGTATTAAAAAGAAAACTTTTAATCACATAAAATAAAAAAAAAATTTTCCTCACTTCTTTTCCTCTCTTTTTTTTTTAATTTCTTATGTGAGCCAATGGTACTATTCTCTCATCCGTGGGTTGGGATACGTTTTGAACTCTAAACCTATTGGCCGTTAATGTTTCCAAAATGTTAAATGGGCCTTCAAACTTAGGTGTTAGTTTATAATTGAGCCCTTTTCGTACATTGATTTGAATATATACGTTATCACCCACGGTATATGTTTTAGTTGGTTTCGCTGTTTTATCATGATTCCTTTTCATTATGATTTGTGATTCTTCTAAATTCTTTCGAAGGATATCATATCGACTTATACTTGCATTTATACATTCTTTTAAAGGATTTGATAGATTAGTTGTAGGCGTTAATACATGGAAAGGCGTTCTAACTGGGGTACCATACAATGCTTCATGCGGTGACATTTTAATTGATATATGATATGAATGATTCAGAGTACTCAGTGCCGCCGGTATTGCAATATCCCAGTTGGGGTCTGATCCCCCTAGTGTTACCCTTAATATATTTAATATCTTCCTATTTGCTCTTTCCACTAGCCCATTTGACTCTGGGTGATATATCATGGTATTTATTTTCTTTATGCTGAGGAATTCACACAATGAGGTAAGAAAGTGATTATTAAATTCACCACCCGAGTCTGAGATTATCATGTGTGGAATTCCATGTTTACAAATGTAACACTCGTAAAACTTCCTAGCGCAAGCAATCGCAGTTTTAGTTTTAAGCGCTATTAGCTCTGTATATCGAGTTAAAGCATCTATAATTACTAAGAGGTGCTTATTTCCTCTGTCTGACTCGTAAAATCCTGTTAACAAATCTAAATGTATTCTTTCAAAGGGTTGATTTGGCACAGGATAAGCTCCTAGGCTGACAGGTGTTTTCGTATGCCCTTTGTTTTCCTGACATGTGCGACAATTAGCTATGTGTCTTTTTATATCTGAAAGCATTGTATGCCAATAAAACAATGATTTGGCTTTCTGTGACATTAATGAGAACCCCGGGTGTCCATGTAATGGATTTGAATGCAACCAATTCAGGACAGTGGAAATAAGTGAGATTGGTACTACTACCTGGTCGTTAGTTACATGTGGTGTATTGCGAGTTTTCCTTGTCACAGTCCTACACAGAATATTATCTTTGATTATATAATTCTGCTGCTTATACTTTATATATTCCTTTTCCTTATGATTGCCTTTCAAAGTATTTATAATTGTTTCTATTTTCTGATCTTTTCTTTGCTCAGTCTGTAACAATTCAGCGCTCCAGCCTAAATCTTCTTGTTCAGATATTGTTTTTACAATAGGCATGGATGTTGATATATCTATTAATTCAGCTAAAGGCTCCGTACAAGATGACACGGGGTTGCGTGATAATGCATCCGCAATGATATTTGCTTTCCCAGGTAAATACCCGATTCTTGCGCCAAAATCTTGAATGATCAAATGCCACCGAGTTCGTTTAGGGCTGTGGTTGAAGCCTTTAAAGAACTCTGTTAGTGGTTTATGGTCAGTAAGAACCTTAACGGGATAACCGTAAATTATGAACTTAAAATGCACTAGCGAATTAACAATAGCTAGCCCTTCCTTGTCTATTACTGCATACTTACTTTCGGAAGTTCTCAATTTTCGAGAATAGAAAGCTATCGGGAAAAATTGTTTATCATATTGCTGAAGCAATACCCCTCCTACTCCTAAGTCTGAGGCGTCTGTTGCAATGAAGAATTCCTTACCGAAGTCAGGAAATTTTAAGATAGGAGAACTACACAGTTCAGCTTTCAAAGTATTAAACGACTGTTGATGTTGCTCAGACCATATGAAATCTACGCCCTTCTTCGTAAGATTAGTTAAAGGAGCGGCTATTATTGAATAGTTGCGTATAAAACGCCTGTAATATCCACTACAACCCAGAAATTGCTGTATTCCCTTGACATTAGTAGGTATGGGAAAATTACGTATAGCCGACACCTTATCATGGACTATTTTAAGACCTTGGCTTGACACCATGAAACCCAAATATATTAATTCTGTTTTGAAAAATTCACACTTACTAATCTTTACCCTTAAGTTATGTTGTCTTAATCTCTGTAGTACTAGTTCTAACTTACGTAGATGTTCTTCTAAGGTGTTGGAAAAGATTACAAGATCATCCATATAGGCATGCAATATATCCCCTAACAAGTCTCCAAACACTATGTTAATCATTCTTGTAAATGTTATAGGAGCACAAAGTAAACCAAAAGGCATCCGTAAATATTCATAATGTCCCCTGGCTGTACTGAAGGCTGTGTATGGGATACCATCTTCTTCTAATGATATCTGGTGAAAGCCTTTAAGTAAGTCCAAACTGGTAAAATATTTATTCTGACCTAACAAAGGCAAAATATCGTCAGTACATGGCACTGGGAATCGATCAGGGATCGTTTCCTCGTTTAGACGACGAAAGTCGACGCAGATACGCCATGTTCGATCTTTTTTCGGTACAACTATTAAAGGAAAATTATAAGGGCTGTTTGATTTCCTAATGACTCCTTCTTCTAGAATTTTACCTACTTCATCATTTATTTCATTCTGGAATTTCATAGGGAGTCTGTACGAGGGTAAATAGATAATTTTCTGCTTGTCCTTTAACCCTATTTGATGCTCGATCACATCTGTTTTTCCTAAGGATCCATCCGTAGTGGAAAAAACATCATGATATTTAGTTAAAAGTTCAAAAATTTTCTGCTGAATTTCTTCGTCTTGAATGTCCTTATTGATTTTATTTTTAATAGATCGCAAAAGGGATTCATCCGCAACTGATTGAGAGTGATTGATTTCAGCAACGGTAAGAATACGATGTTTATAAACTTCTACATCCAAGATATGTTGATTTTTGTGAATTACTAAAGTGTTATTTAAATGATTACAGACTTCAATATTACATTGTTGATGTGAGCCTACTGTATAAATAGCTTGTGTGACAGACAATCCGTTAGTTTTCAAAGTATTGGAAAGGATTAATATTTCAGATCCCGGTAATGTTTTCTTTATTTGCACTATTAAATTCGAAGGTACGTTTGGTTCGATAGATTGCGTGCAAGATGATATTACGGGTGAACGAGAATTCTGCTGGGTCGCGTATATTATTTCTTTATTAGTGAGACAAGTTATTGGTTCTTCAACGTACGTTACGGTTACATTTGTCGTCTCCTTTTTATCCAAAACTGATTTTAAGGTATTAGAAGACTTATAGAATTTCCCTTTGATATACACGCCGTGCTTGGCAGGGGCTAAGATAATGTTTTGATTTCCCATAGATGGGTATCCTATAATTACAGCTGGATACATATTAATGTTTTTTACAACAACAAATGTATCGGCAAACGTGCGATTACCGACTCTGAACTGAACATGAGTTATGCCTATGACATTTAATTCATTATTTCCTATACCCGAAAGTCTAATTCCGGATTTTCAATCGGAAAGTTCGAAAACAACAAATGATGTGTCTTCAAATCCATGATATTGCGTGGACTACCAGAGTCAAAAAATAACGTAAAGGATTTGTGTTCTAAATTTACAGCATATAAGGTTGGCCGTAACTCATTTTGGCTTATTATTGTATGAATTCGTTGCAAATCTACGGGAGCATGCACTGTTTTACTTAATTCGGCCGTGTGTTTCATAGGAAAATCTATTGTCTCACAATTATCTGATAAAACATTAAATTGATTATTCAATACTATTGATGTTGACATGAATGACCTTGACCCAACATCACTCTGTTCCCCTCTAGAGTTAACTATGTGGTATTTGCTTTGCTCTGCACATTCTGAAAATTAGTCTGACCTTGCGAGGTCTGGTTTGACGACCCAGGCTCAGCGATATTCGAAGAAGTGTTTGTTTGTTTTGGACTCTGAACTGCATTGACATTTGGTTGTTTCTTCTTATTGTTAAAATGAGGATTTTTCTTTTTATTTCCATATGGAACTGACTGTGGAATTGACTGTGTATTTCTGGGATTCTGTTGTGTCTTACGCGAGAAACATTGGCTATATGAATGTGTTGCAGTGTTGTGAATCAAGCAAAATTTCGTTCTGCAGTCTGCGCTTAAGTGACCTTGACGTTTGCAGTTATAACACGTCATTCCCGCTACTTGACTGTTAACTACGTTCACTGTTTGTGGCTTTGTTTCATTCTTTGCAAAAACTTGAGTTAACACGGGATCGAGATCTGGACACTTGGACATGTGTTTCTTTATCTGTTTATAGACATCCAATTCCGTACTTGCAGGCGTTAACTTCTTATCAAAACACCGCACTAAAGCTTCAGGCAACATAAGTGTCATGCAAGTTAAATACATTAATCGTAAAAAATCTTTCACGAAGATGTTATCGCTAGTAACCCAAGTGGAATGACCTAAAATGTCCTGATATTCGTTAAGCCTATCAGCTATGAGAGCTGCTCTCTCAATAACATTAAGCTGATTCATAGTGGCTTGATTAAGTGTATTTCGTAACGTTAATACTACATCCAAGGCTTCCTCACCCCCATAGATCGCGCGTAACCTAACTTCGAAATCATCCCAGGTAACTGCTTCTTGAAATGAAACACCTCTTAAATACGCACTCGCATCCCCCTTAGAAAAATCTATAAAACTTTTAGCTTCTTGTAATTGTACAAAAGGGTCTACGATTTGTTTGGCATTTAAATGGGCATCGACGGATGAAATCCATGACTCCACATTTTGTGGCAATAACCCGTTGACCCGACCCTGAAAAGGAAGGATTGCTGACCTGGCATTTACAAGCGTCACAATTGGAGGAGGATTAGTCTGGCCTACACCACTAGGTCCAGGGGAAGGGCTCACAGGGGGAGTCATGACTGCTGTATTTCTTTTCCTATCTCTTCGACCCCTTGCAATTCTATCAAAATATCAATATTAGTACAGACGTCCACTGCGTAAACGCATATGTATAACAAAATTCCCCAAACAATGTTACTAATCCCAAAACATTTCCCGAGAATTTCTGAAAGAAAAAGGAATTAGCACAAAGAGAGAAAAATTCTAGATGAGAATTCGGAGTTGAACACAGTTTCCTTTAACAAAAGATTAGCAATTCACTCACCCCAGTAATAATCGACTAACGACTCGTGATAACTACACTTCACTGCCCAAACTGGAATGAATTCAAAAATTTGTACTTAGCTTATATATGGGTCTGTGTGATGTCGACACGTCCTCTCTCTCTCTCTTGATGTTTTGTTAGCGATGTATCGTTCGAGTTTCTTGTTGAATGTAGTGCTTCCTGGGTATGTTTTGCAATTGTTGAACGCCAGTCCTTGGGTTTCCTAGGATGTTGATTGAAGATCCAGTTTGTATTCATAACATTCGTTAATGTTAACTATTCCGATGGACTATAATACTTAGTCAAAATTGTAGATTCATGTAGATAATGTTGAGTTCTTGAAGATCTTTCTCTGGTTTTACAGCTTTTATTTTGAAGTCTTGAAGATCTTTCTCTGGTTTTACAGCTTTTATTTTGAAGTCTTGAAGATCTTTCTCTGGTTTTATAGCTTTTATTTTGAAGTCTTGAAGATCTTTCTCTAATTCTTAGAGTTTAACCGCTGCCACCATTTATTGGTGTGCTACTTTTATAAGCACACATTGAGTATGTGTTGTTTCAGATGTGTATAGCTGGATAACAGAGTACATCTTATTAGCTTTAAAAGTATTTATTAATAAAAACAACAGAGTTAAACATCTCCATCACTGGAGGGAGCTGGGTTGGTCAGATGACCAATTCTGGTGAAGTATAGATATGAACTGACTAACTTATCGATATCACAGATATCGTATGCTTAGTTTATATAAGTTTCGTCACAATCTCGGAAGACACCTGCATCCGGTGACGTCACAAACTTTCACACGCTGATGCATGGTGTCGACAGTTAAGAAAAATGTCACATTGTTGAGGCTGCATTGTACGTCCTGTTTATGATTTGAATGACTACAGCAAGTCCCACGGCTAGCACCTTCATCCAACATGACATATTACGTCATGTGTTTTAAACATGTAATATTAACTATTTTAACTATTACATATATATGTATATATATAAGTATATATATATATATATACATATATATATGTGTATATATATACATATATATACATGTGTGTATATATATATACATATATCATTCCTATTTCTAGCACGCTCTTGTACCAACCGTGTGTCACACAATTGTACATAATTCCTTTTGTATATATTATGCATGTATCTTCGCTCTTCCCTCGCACTAAAATGAACATGAAAATTCATGTCTGGTTTTCCTCTGTAACATTGTCACTTTCTCGAACATGTATTTTCCTGTTGCCTTGAGGTTTTGTATATAAAGGAGAGTGTTCCTTAATAAAGTACTCAGTTGATTGCATCCTGCCTTTGAGCCACAACTCTCTCTCAGCCCGTCACATTGGTGACCCCGGAGTGACTCGCTCCTCCCGCCTCCCCCACCCCCCGCCTCTCACCGTTACTATGACGCCGTTAACGCATACCTTCTGCAGCAGTAATCGCCGTCGCCAGCCACCTGTATAGCAACGCATTTTCAGCTCTCTCAACAACCGTTGGGGGACCAAAGGGCTTCGCTCACCCTCGGGAAAATGACCAGTATCGCTCGCCTTCAACCTGCCGCAGACGGGTCTACTCGTGAGGTGAACCTACTTCGTGCCCTTATGGACAGCCACTTCAAAACCTCCATCAACGCCTCCACTCGTGACGAAGAGGACACCTATTCAACTTCAACCGAAGCTGATGTGAATGCCGTAGGACACGCCTATGAATGCTGTAGGACACACGCCCATGAATGCCGTAGGCCTATGAATGCCGTAGGACAAACGCCTATGAATGCCGTAGGACACACTCGCCTATGAATGCCATAGGACACGCCTATGAATGCCGTAGGACACACACGCCTATGAATGCCGTAGGACACACACGCCTATGAATGCTGTAGGACACACTCGCCTACCCCGTGACGAGCCGGAGCGGCAACGCAGCCAACCATCATCCACCACTCGCTCGCACCCCAACCAACAACTTCTACAGCCACTCACTGCCGCTAATCGGCACAGTTTTTACTACTACCTCTCCAGATTCAGGGCACCTATTTAACATGTTCAGTATGTCATTTTTAGAGGGGGAGCCATGTACCAACCGTATGTCACACAATTGTACATAATTCCTTTTGTATATATTATGCTTGTATCTTCGCTCTTCCCTCGCACTAAAACGAACATGAAAATTCATATCTGGTTTTCCTCTGTAACATTGTCACTTTCTCGAACATGTATTTTCCTGTTGCCTTGAGGTTTTGCATATAAAGGAGAGTGTTCCTTAATAAAGTACTCAGTTGATTGCATCCTGCCTTTGAGTCACAACCTTCTCCCTCCTTTGTCACACTCTCTTGCCTCTCTCACATCTATCCTCCTATCACCCAGAGCTTCCTTCACTCCATCCATCCACCCAAACCTTGGCCTTCCTCTTGTACTTCTCCCATCAACTCTTGCATTCATCACCTTCTTTAGCAGACAGCCATTTTTCATTCTCTCAACATGGCCAAACCACCTCAACACATTCATATCCACTCTAGCTGCTAACTCATTTCTTACACCTGTTCTCACTCTCACCACTTCGTTCCTAACCCTATCTACTCGAGATACACCAGCCATACTCCTTAGACACTTCATCTCAAACACATTCAATTTCTGTCTCTCCGTCACTTTCATTCCCCACACCTCCGATCCATACATCACATTTGGTAAAATCACTTTCTCATATAGAACTCTTTTTCTATTTTTTACTACTCCCTTAACTGCACCCAACACTTTGCAACCTTCATTCACTCTTTGACATACATCTGCTTCCACTCCACCATTTGCTGCAACAACAGACCCCAAGTACTTAAACTGATCCACTGATAATAATAATAACAAAGTATAAAATATACATATACATACTGTGTATATTGTATGCTTACATACATACAGTATTATTTATACTATATATGTATATATAAAATGTGTTGTTATTTCATTAATGTAATAAGCATTAAGCATGAGTTCACAGAATAGCAGAACCAGTTATACACAGATGTACACATCTTATTAATATATGTATGTACAGTATGTACAGTATGTGCGGATGTAGATATATATATATATATATATATATATATATATATATATATATATATATATATATATATATATACACATACGCACACACAGACACTCATATATATATATATATACACACACACAAAATGGTCCTTATATAACGAGGATGTATGTTTCTTAAGTTATTGAGATATTCTAGCTTATTAGTTACGAAAGATACTGATAAAACTCAATATACAAATATGTGCAAGGAAGGCAAAGACATTATTAAAAACTGAAATAAAGCTAGTTAATAAAACTCAAGGTACAGATCCGATTGAGAGCAATCCTGATGCAAAAGTTTTAAAGGTCACACATAAATGGCATAGGCAAGGTACAGTGACAATTCCCTAAAGACTATATATATACATATGATCCGCGCCCAAGGCCCTTCTTCACCCCAGCTAGGCCCCGGGAGGGTCAGGCAATAGCTGACGATGACCCAGCAGATATACCTATAGGGTAGCAAAACAACCCCATCCTTAGCTTAATAGGATGGTGTGAGGTTACATACACTACAAAAAACTATCGAGCTCGAGCGGGTTTCGAACCGTAGTCCAACAGACCGCCAAGCAGGGCGTTTTCAGTAGTCTACCAAACCCAATAAAATGTTAACAGGTCACTTAAATTGCACAGGGAATATTTACAAAGCAGCAAGGAAAAATAGATATCCCAAGGGAGCAGTCAAGCACGGTTTTAGAAACTGAAAAATGCCGGTAACAGAAACCCCTCTATAACGAGGAAGAAGAAACAGATGAACTGCGTAAGAAAACATCATTTCAAAATAACATGGGAAATGGATGCCATGAAATCTTTTAATTTTTTTCTCACTGGGCTATTTTCCCCTTTAGAACCCATGTTTTTATAGGATCCGGCTTTTCCAATTAGGGTTGTAGCTTAGCAAATAATAATAATAATAATAATAATAACAATAATAATAATAATGAGAAAAACTATAAGCAATACTTCGCCAACAAGGCACACACACATAATAAAATCAGAACTAGCACAAAATACAAAGGAAAACACATCCAAATTATGAGGAGTAAAAAGATAAAGTTTCCAATTGATGTTTACGAAAAATATGCTTTAGTTTTATTAACATCAATTTATTGCAAAGGCAATTGCAAAGTAAACAAAACCATGATATTATTATTGGGGAAAAGAGGGAAAATTCAATGTCCACATACCTGAGATTGATACATTTATTTATAAAAGGTGGTGAAGACTTGGAAAATATTTTCAGAGAAAGATATAAGCGCTTTTAGGAAAGAATAAAATCTCTTGACACACATCTAGTTAGAAAAACTCTTTGACAGTGGAGTAAACAGGATAGGAGATATGAATAGCAACCGCTATCATTAGATATAACATCTCCATTGGGGCAGTATTGAGAGAGAAATAGATATATATATATATATATATATATATATATATATATATATATATATATATATATATATATATATACAGTATAAATATACATAAATATATATATACATATATATTACTATATATATATATATATATATATATATATATATATATATATATATATATATATATATATATATATATATAGATATATACATATATATATATACACATATATATTAATACACATATATTAATACACATATATAAATAAATATATATGTGCAATATGAGCATTATAGTGTGCTATGTACCAACAAATGATGCCCCTGAAGAAATGAAAGATGAAGACTATGAAGAACTGCAGAGTGTAATAGATGAGATCCCAGAAAGAGATATGAAAATTGTGATTGGAGACTTCAATGATAAAGTTGGAAAGATGAATTAAGGCATAGAGAATGTGATGGGTGTTGAAGGACTTGGCGAAGTTGTAAATGAAAATGGAGCCCATCTTATAAGTTTTTCTTCAGCAACCAATCTTGTTATTGGAGGTTCCAGCACAAGGCCATCCACAAATATACATGGACTTCATCATGGGGAAACTACAAAAATCAAATAGATCACATAGTCATTAATAAAGAGAGAAGAAGGACACTGAGAAATGTGAGAAGCTTTAGAGGTGCGGATATTGGCAGTGATCAACAGCTCCTCATTACCACACTGAAATTAAAACTGAAAGCACCCAGCAGAAATGTAGATAGAATACCTAGGTCTGATACAACTGAGCTTCTAGGAGATGAGCACAGAAAAACCTTTGCAGTTGAATGTAGGAATCTATTTGCTGTCTTAGAGACTTTAAGAGAAGAAGACCAGACAATTAACGAAGAATGGTGTGATATTAAGAACATATATCACTCAGTTGGTAGTGAAATTTTGGGACGTGTAGTTACAAGGACAAAGCCATGGATATCAAATGATACTTGGGATACTATAAAAAGGAGACAAAGTCAGAAATTGATTGTTGAAAGTTTTCGAGGAAGTAATGAAAATTACAAGGTAGAGCATGCTAAGTATTCCAGTATTGACAGTGATGTCAAAAGAAAGGCCAGTAATGAATTCAGGGACTGGCTATGGTGTAAGACTTGTTCATAGAATTATTAATGACACCTCCACGGGGATTTCATACACCCATCAAAAAGGGAGATGGATCTGTTATAATAACCGAAGATAAGGAAAGGCAACGTTGGATGGAACACTTTAGTGAAGTCATGAATAGGAGATAAGAAGGGAATAATTTGACTAATATACCTGGAACTGATAAAGACCTTGATGTGCCCATGAATGAATTCAGTATGCTTGAAGTGGAAGCTATTTTTAAAAAAACTCAAGAGATGGAAAGCCCCGGGATACGATGGAATAACTACCGAGATGATATTAGCCGAAAATGACTGACTCCCAGAATACTTACAAGATTATTTTGTAGAATGTGGCATGAAGAGGCAAAACCTCATGAACGGGAGCTAGGAGTGTTGGTGAAAATGACAAAAAAGATCTGACTAATTGCAATAATTACAGAGGAATAACACGTACGTCAGTTGTCATGAAAAAATATAGTATGCTTATTAATAAGAGGCTAGAGAGAAAATTTGATGAAAAGCTGAGACATCAACAAGCGGGATTTAGAAAAGGTATTAGTTGTAATGATCAAATTTTCATTTTAAGACATGTTGTATAGCAAGGTGTAGAATATAGGAACCCACTTTTGATGGCATTTGTGGACTATGAAAAAGCCTTTGATTGTGGGCACCGGCAATTTTTTTTAGGAGAGTCCTGCATTATTGTGGAGTTCCTCTTAAATATGTGACTTTGATTAAGTCTGTTCATGAGCATAGTAATTGCAAAGTTAATGTTAGTGTTGTCCTATCAAATGAATTTCCAGTGAACAGTGGAGTAATCCAAGGGAATGTGTTGCCACCCATGTTGTTTATCCTCCTCATGGATTTTGTAATGCATAAAACAGTTGGAGATGGTGGAGAAGGATTGGACTGGATT
>NC_090745.1:13553446-13565946 GCF_036898095.1 Palaemon carinicauda
TTGTGGGCCACCGGAAGTCACGCTACACTGAACTATTTCTCTAAGTACTAGAACTCCTGAACAATTATCTTTCAAGCCTCAAAACAGGCTTCCTAGATCTACCCTTCGTTCACATTGAAAACCTTTCCTGAAATGTCCCTCCCATCCGCCCGTTGCACAAGGCCCCTAAACCCCCCCCCCCCCCCCTCCATAACCCTTCCATTTCGTTTGTCCTAAGACGAATGACTCTGTTGTCTATTGACTTTTCCTTTGTTTACAAAGTCAGAAGGTTTTTTCCGTAGAACGATAATTAGCTTCCAAAATTCTCTCTCTCTCTCTCTCTCTCTCTCTCTCTCTCTCTCTCTCTAGAACTTCAAAAGTTACGTTGGAAAGTTCAAACTTGCAACGAATATTTTATGTTGAGCAGGCTGACACGAGTCTCTCTTTATAGTTTATATATGAGAGATCTAAATTATTTTAACGTTGTTACTGATCTTTCAATATCTTATATTCTTTATTATTTTTCATATACTTTATGGATTTCTTTATTGCCTTTCCTTACTGGGCTATTTTTCCGGTTGGAGCACTTTTGCTTAAAGCATCCTACTTTTAGAACTAGGGCTATAGCTTAGCTAATAATAATAATAATAATAATAATAATAAAACTTGACCATGATATTGCAAAAAGACGTTTTCTACCTTTTCAGTACCTTGACCTTATTCTTTGATCCAATCGTTTTCAAAATCTAATCAAATTGTTCTTATATTATGGCCAATTATCCCACCAAATTTCATGAGATTCGGTCAAATAGTTTTTGAGTTATGCGAATCACAAACACGCAGACATATATACAAACAAATAAAAACAACAGAGTAATTACATCCCTATGTCATTGTATATCACAAGATCGGCAATTGAATTATGTAAATTTTGGCACAATTTCCGTGCAAACCGGATAAAAATTGACCATGATACCGCAAAGACATTTTTACCTTATCGTGACCTTGACCTTGATCTTTTGACCGAAATAACTCCCAAAATCTTATCAAATTGTCCTTGGATTACGGCCCACTAACACCTACTAAATTTCATGAGATTCTGTCAAATAGTTATTGAGTTTTGTAATATTGTTTTACCTTTTCGTGACCTTGGCCTTGACATTTAATCCAATCACTCCAAAAATCTATCCATATTTTCCTTGGATCATGGGTAATCATCCCACCAAATTTCATGAGATTCGGTCAAATAGTTTTTGAGTTATGCGAATCACAAACGCACAGACAGACAGCGCCTATCAAAACATAACCTTCGCCGCAACGAAGTTAGCGAAGGTAATAACTAGTTCATTTTACCCAAAAACCGATAAATCGGTTGGAACTTTTGACCGGGGAAACGTCTGTCTATATCCGAACATAACTTGACAACAAAACGTTTACCCGATTGAGCGGTTTAAAGAATTGATATAAAAATTTTAACCGGGTGTCGCCGGTCGCTTGCTTTTGACATTACCCATAGTCATAAAACAAAAAAATTCTGGGTAACGTACCTACAACTATAACGTTAAATAATAAAATAGCATACACGCCAACCTTTGATCACAGCACTGGCAGCATTTTTGCTTGTTCCCCGGTCGCGCTTGCCAGCGCTGTGATCAAAGGTTGGCGTGTATGCTATTTTATTATTTAACGTTATAGTTGTAGGTACGTTACCCAGAATTTTTTTGTTTTATGACTATGGGTAATGTCAAAAGCAAGCGACCGGCGACACCCGGTTAAAATTTTTATATCAATTCTTTAAACCGCTCAATCGGGTAAACGTTTTGTTGTCAAATTATGTTCGGATATAGACAGACGTTTCCCCGGTCAAAAGTTCCAACCGATTTATCGGTTTTTGGGTAAAATATCACTCTTTTTTTACGCAAGCGTATTGATTAACTAGTTTACAGTCATATCTTCAAAATGTGAGGTCAAACATGTCTATAACTTATTATTCAGAAGCTGAGAAATAAACGTTGAAAGTTCGCTTAAAGATGTCAGTTTGATGCCTTTTGAAACTTAAGTACGTCACTACAGCCTTCGTGATTACCGCAGAACATTCCCACATAGCCTAATACACAATTTTAAACATAATCTACAAAACCTGAGGTCGAACAGCTATCTAGCTCATTCAGAAGCTAAGATTATACAGTTGAAACTTTGCTAAAAAGCGTCTATCCATGACTATATCGAACACCTGAAAGTTGACGTAATTTTTGCTATTTTTTTGCATATTTCTGACGTCATATTTCACGAACCTTATAAGATAGGGACTTGAAACTTTTAGGATCGTCTAGTTAAATTGAATAGAACTAAATCCTAGAGTTTCAAGCTTATACTATGTCCGGAAAGCACTTTTCTGAAAACCCGGTATTTCTGGTTTACGTAATCGTATATAACAGCACTGGCAGCATTTTTGCTTGTTCCCCGGTCGCGCTTGCCAGCGCTGTGATAATGAGTGTCTCATGAAATCCACCAATCCCTGGTACCAGAGCCTGTCCCTTGGCATGCCTTTGCGTCGATTTAATTTCTCACAAACTATGTTTCATAACGAACGTTTTCAATACACATTGCTATCTATAGTATAAACTGCAGTAGGATTTCATTCTTTTTTAAATCTGCACCTCCTTTCAAGACCATTATTCGGAAATATTTCCATAAACTTTTGAATTTTTCTTTGACCGGTTTTGTTTGCAACGCTTTTTGGAGCCTTTGGATAGTACGGAATATCCCTTTCGGGGAAAATGGTTGAAATAGGCCGTCTGTATGCAGGAAGGATTAAAAGGAAAAAGTAAAAGTTATCATAGGGAAAAAGATCAATGGAGAATATAAATGAATATTGTTGTTCATTACCTTTTTTCTCCCTTTTCTATTACTATTGTTTATTCTTCACAAGAGTTATTTCATTTTTGAAAGATTCTCTTTGCATAAATTTTCTGTGGTGTGTCTTTTTAATGAATGAACTGTAAATCTTCTAATACTTATCGTCCTAAAAGCGTTGAAAGCTAGAAACACACTGAGTGCAGACCTCCGCCAACGTATCTTATTTCACAAAACCAACTTGCCTTTCCCAGAATGAATTTAGACCGCTGGCGTATTTGAAGTCTCTGTGACAACCATGTGCGAATTTGGGATTAAGGTTAAGGTTAATTCGGTCGACCTTTTGCACCCCCTTAACCTTAAGCTTTGACCTTAGACTTTGAAAATATAACCACTTCCACGTCTCAACATAAAAATTAATCCCTGAGAGTTTCACTACTCTTTGAGTAAAATTGTAGCCAGGAGGTTGTCCACAAACGGACAAACAGGGACGAAAACATAACCTCCCAACTTCGTTTGCGTTGTAACTATCACAAAAAAAAAAAAAAAGTCAACAGATTAATGTGTCACTTTTGACAACTGGAAATCTTTCATAAGAGAAAAATGTCTCAGATCTTAGTTTGTGACTTGCTGGTGTAATTGACACAAGCACTTCTTAAAGGTTCAAGGTTTGAAAGCCACTCATGAATAGCAGAGGCAAAGGACACTGACAATGCATTAGCAAGCACGACAATACCCTAAAGACACAGCATATATATTAATGATCAGCACCCAAGCTAGGTCCAGTGAAGACCATGCAATGGCGGTCGATGACTCAGCAGATAGACCTATAGGCTCCCCTAAACCCCACATCCTTAGCTCACAATAATGGTGAGGGTGCAGATACTAGAAGAAACTATAAAGCTTCAACGGGACTCGAATGTCAGTCCGGTAGATCGTCCGACAGGGACGCTTACAGTATTGTCCTTATTCATGAGTCTCGTGAACTAATTGCTTCCTTAAAGATTGTAAACTGCCAATGTCCTTAGTGTATACAGCTCTTGACTTACCAGATTCCTCAGAGCATAAATCCTCCAGCCTTTTTTGGTGACTTTGGGGCAAATAACTGGTGAGTTACATGTATCTTACTTGTAAGTAGTTTTTCACTTTCGATTGGCAAGTAGTGCATGTAACTCGAGACATATTGTTTTCCATTCTACAGTTGGACACAGAATTTCCTGGCGCACCTCGCTCTGTGTGTTAGTTCTCGTGTGTAGCCAACCCCACCCATTACGCTATTTCCACCCTATACTATCTGTTTGGTTACTCGCCGAGAATTAATGGCGGAGACAGGGAGCAATTCATCAGAGCGAGATGTACCAGACATTCCTATATCCTAGACATACAACAAATTTAATATCAAAAGAGATAAGAAACTGATAAGAAAAAAAACGGCAATGGATTAGTTATTGGTTACCTATAGAAACTAAAATGTTCTTGGCAAGTGAATATATACCAGATGAATACGCCAAAGAGAAAAACGCTTGGATTATGTGAATATAAATTACTTTTCACTACGAAATCAGCATTCCAGATCATTTGGAAGAAATCTTCCTTTTAATTCTGTTTGCGTGGAGGTGTGCCAGGGAAGGTGTAATCTACATTGGCCTAGCCTTTCATAGTTGGTATCTCACAATGGATGCCAATTCTAATGAATGTTTCAACGAAATGTGGATGAAGTTACATTAGCAAACAAAATACCACAGGATAAACCGACGTCTTGAAGTTTGAACATATGTCGTAGGACTGAAATGTCTATTTCATCAGCACAGAGTTCCGAGAAGTGATTTAAGCTACCAAATAGCTGACGATAACGCCAACCATATGAGATAAGTGATTCTCTGTTTTAATGATGGATTGGCAGAGAGGATCAAGTTTGAATCGTTTCTAAATGATGCTACTAAAAATTCCTTATAGATCATTTATTCCTGATTAAATCACCATTGAACATTATAACCTTTGACTTTTGAGTTTACAAAACCCAAATCAAATTTATGGGCAATAAGATTGTTGTATTGAGCATGCAGAATATAATTTTAATTTCTTATGATAATGACACATATTAATATTGAAATAATGCGATTGAAAATTTCGAAATAAAAAATGAGATCTTTAATATTATAACAATTGTTCTGAAAGTGAAGTTTTTAAAGAGAACATATATAACTGTGATCTCAATCTTCTACCTTATATATTACAAAACAGAGAGAGAGAGAGAGAGAGAGAGAGAGAGAGAGAGAGAGAGAGAGAGAAGAGGATTACTGATATAAAGCCTTTACATTCAGATCTCCCTGGACAATTCTATCCTGTTCGTAATACTAGGCAAGCAGTTAATTCTAATAGCCAGGCCTTCTCCATCCTGAGGCTCAATACTATGCAGTACTCCAGAAGTTTTATTCCAGCTGTTACCAAGCTGTGGAATGATCTTCCTAATCGGGTAGTTGAATCAGTAGAACTTCAAAAGTTCAAAGTTGGAGCAAATGCTTTATTGTTGACCAGGCGGACATGAGTCTTTTTATAGTTTATATATGACATATTTGTTTTTGACGTTGTTAATAGTTTATAATATATGACATATCCGTTTTGACGTTGTTGCCTTATTTAGAATGATTTATTGTTAATTTGTTCTCTTCATTTATTTATTTCCTTTCCTCACTGGGCTATTTTTCCCTATCGGGGCCCTTGGGCTTATAGCATCTTGCTAGGGTTGTAGCATGGATAATAATAATAATAATAATAATAATAATAATAATAATAATAAAGCAGGGTTTGCTACGCATTAAACAAACGAATCGTAATCCCTTATGGAGGTATACGAGATATCAAAGCTTTGTGAGGAAGAATATCTGGTACAGGAAGCGGAAAAACTCAACTTTTGAATAGTTTAGATAGAATCGAGAAACAAAGGTTGCACACTAGAATGAGATTAGAGGCGCTACCATATTTCCTTACCTCAGCTCATCGCATTCATTGGGTATGGGTGAAAATCTAGTAGATGTGGCATATATTTTGAGCCTCAGCCATATCTTCCGTGATGTTAAGCGACCTTGGATATAAGATTGACCGGAGGCATGCGAGGTTCTTTCTACCCTTGTAGCGGTCTTGCTGAATATGGAAAAGGTCAGTAAAGGGGCATAGACAGCCTGAAAAAACGTAAAGGTCAATAAATGTAGCTTCTTATTAAGAAGTTTTCCAGGCAGTAACCATATAGCTACTGTTGCTCATGTGAAGCCATATAGCTATTGTTGCTCATGTGAAGCTATATAGCTATTGTTGATCATGTGAAGCCATATAGCTATTGTTGCTCATGTGAAACCATATAGCTATTGTTGCTTATGTGAAGTTATAAAGCTATTGTTGCTCATGTGAAGCCCTATAGCTTTTGATGCTCATGTGAAGCCATATAGCTATTGTTGCTCATGTGAAGCCATATGGCTATTGTTGCTCATGTGAAGCCCTATAGCTTTTGATGCTCATGTGAAGCCATATAGCTATTGTTGCTCATGTGAAGCCATATAGCGATTGCTGCTCATGTGAAGTCTTATAGCTATTGTTGCTCATGTGAAGCGATATAGCTATTGTTGCTCATGTGAACCCATATAGCTATTGTTGCTCATGTGAAGCCTTATAGCTATTGTTGCTTATGTGAAGCGATATAGCTATTGTTGCTCATGTGAAGCCATATAGCTATTGTTGCTCATGTGAAGCCCTATAGCAATTGTTGCTCATGTGAAGCCCTATAGCTATTGTTGCTCATGTGAAGCCCTATAGCTTTTGATGCTCATGTGAAGCCATATAGCTATTGTTGCTCATGTGAAGCCATATACCAACTGTTGCTCATGTGAAGCCCTATAGCTTTTGTTGCTCACGTGAAGCCATATAGCTATTGTTGCTCATGTGAAGCCATATAGCTTTTGTTGCTCACGTGAAGCCCTATAGCCTCTGTTGCTCATGTGAAGCCCTATAGCTATTGTTGCTCATGTGAAGCCCTATAGCTTTTGATGCTCATTTGAAGCCATATAGCTATTGTTGCTCATGTGAAGCCATATAGCAACTGTTGCTCATGTGAAGCCATATAGCTTTTGTTGCTCACGTGAAGCCATATAGCTTTTGTTGCTCATGTGAAGCCATATAGGTTTTGTTGCTCATGTGAAGCCATATAGCCTCTGTTGCTCATGTGAAGCCCTATAGTTATTGTTGCTCATGTGAAGCCATGTAGCTATTGTTGCTCATGTGAAGCCATATAACTATTGTTGCTCATGTGAAGCCATATAGCTATTGTTGCTCTTGTGAAGCCATATATCTATTGTTGCTCTTGTGAAACCATATAGCTATTGTTGCTCATGTGAAGCCATATAGCTATTGTTGCTCATGTGAGGCTATATAGCTATTGTTGATCATGTGAAGCCCTATAGCTATTGTTGCTCTTGTGAAACCATATAGCTATTGTTACTCATGTGAAGCCATATAGCTATTATTGCTCATGTGAAGCTATATAGCTATTGTTACTCATGTGAAGCCCTATAGCTTTTGTTGCTCATGTGAAGCTATGTAGCTATTGTTGATCATGTGCAAATGAAAAAAAATATCCCTGATATAATGACCCTCGGGGTCTGCGAGCGCAGCTCAACATGTATCGCTTGCCAGAACATAGGAGCAGTGATGTAATGTTAATCTGGCAAGCGTAGAGAGCCACGGCAGAGGAAACACTATTACAACTGTAGCCGAGATCGAGGCCCAATAACGTTCAGTATTGTCAACTCATATTATCACCCACGTTGAAAATCACCAATGTCCATCGTAGGTGTACTAACCAATAACTTTCTGATGAGTATCGACTATCAATATTCTAATTTTATATCCATTTAGGTTCTTTTTCGCTATTCATTACCCTTACGCTTTTCAGTCAAACCCTTTTGTTGATGCAATATACATATTATATCCTATAATCCTGTTGACGATAAACATAGTATATCAAAAATACCAGTAAGTATGAATAATCGAACGTTGTTCTTTGAACAACAGAAAAAAGAATAATAATTAGTGTTATAGACAAGTATCAAAGATCACAATACCCGTTACAGGTTTACAGATAAATAATTACATAAAAAGTATTTAAATATATTGCGTTGCATTTACAGGGACGATGTTCTTATAAAGTCAAACCATTTCAAACGAGGAAGAAGCTCTTGTAATCTTCGTGATATGAATACGATGTCAAACATTAACCATTTCGTGAGAAAAAAAAATCAAGAGCAAAATTTCCAGTCATCTGAAATCTTGATTAAAATATAAAAATAAGCTTATTTAATACACCTATTTTTTTATTTTTACATTAGGATGCCTTTTAACAGAATGAATTTTATTATTACAACCATAATCCCAAATATAAATAATAATACAATTTAATCTTAATAGCCTTTCGATATCAAGACACACATCTCTTGAATAAAAAAGAAATAAATATTACTAAAAAAATCACTCCAACGAACCCAAGAATCTTCATTCGCCTAAGACAGGAAATGAAGCGAAAAAAGGCTGTCAAATACGAAAGAAAATAATTAAAATGCTTTCTTCCGGCACGTGCACTGAGGCTCTCTGTGTGTCGAACAATTCATTTCGTGGAATAATGCTTTATCTATCTAGAACTGAATGGAATAATGCTTTATCTATCTAGAGCTGAATGGAATAATGCTCTATCTATCTAGAGCTGGATGGAATAATGCTTTATCTATCTAGAGCTGGATGGAATAATGCTTTATCTATCTAGAGCTGAATGGATAGTAGACACGTGCCTATTATGAGTCCCATAATTTTGCCTGAAGGGTGGATCGAGATTTGAAAAACTCTGAAATTTATTCAGTTGACCACGGTGCTGAAGGCTTTTCATGATTGGAATTTATTCCAAGGATTACTGTTCGAAAGGCCATAAAATGTAGGGATTTATTCTAAGATTTATGGTTCTGAAGGTCCTAAATTTTAGGGAAGTATTCCAAGGATCAAGGTTCTGAAGTCGCCGATTGGGAGATATTTCGAGAATCAAGATTTTTACGACTCAAAAATATTTGGTTTTAATCATTAAATTCCATTCGTGAACAACCTAAAAATCGCGATTTGTTCCATGAATTAAAATTCAAAAAACCCAAAACAATTTATTGAGTGGATTAAGGCTCTCAACGCTTAAGAAGATTTCGTTTTACTTTGTGAATTAAGGATCTGGAAACCCGATACGATTGCAGTTTATTCTGTGGGTTACGGTTACGAAGACTCGAAACAATCTAGTCAAAAAGTAGGTAAGGGTTTATTCATAATAGTTAAGCAATATCTTTGAATATCTAATTGGAATCAACTTCTTCCTCCATAACGGGAATAAAACGTCTTGAATTGTGCAATCCTGGTGCTTAGGAAACGGAGATTCTTTCTTGATATTACCCAAAAGTATTTAGTAGGGAGTGAGGACGACTTGGGAATAACCTGTTAGAAGGAGATGATCGAGGAAGAGGCAGAGAATTAAATGGCGAGATGAGGCGAAGGATGATATGGAGAGAAGAGGTTGGGTGGAAGTGGATGCCTTTGATAGAAGGCATTGGAGAGGCCGCATCAGGCAACCGACCCCTTTATGTAGGGATAACGGTGGGAAAGAAGAATAAGAATTGCTAAGACTAAGATTATGCTGATTTGCAAAATTGGAAAAGACAGGTAAAGCTTGACTCTCTGAAAAAACTTTTGTTCAGTAAACAATTCCCAAACATGCCACATTTGACCTGTACATGCAGGTAGTGTCTCTCATTGCCATTGGCACCAGTACAACTAACAAGGTCAGTCTGTGCAACTAAAATAAGTGTTTTAAGGAAGAGTTTACTGTACAAAAGCTGATCAGCGAGTCAAGCTCTATCATATAAGACTAGTTTTGCCTTCTATACATATTCTGCATTTGATCAAAAAATAGTTTTGCCTATCTATGCATATCCAGTATATGATCAAAACTAGTTTTGCCTATCTATTCATATACTCAAAATGAATAAAAGCTTAGATTGTAACATTTCGTCTGAGGGTTATTAAGAAATACCCCAGTCCCTTGGCTAAGCCACAGAATTGAGCAACTCACGTCTCATTTCTGTTATGGATGAAGAAGTGGACTTTAATTAGCTCTTCAAATATCATATTTTAACATCATGAATAAACTTTATCCTGTTCTCAAACTAATTACTATTACTTGTGTGGATTAGAGTTCTAATGATTCATACCAAATACTTCTGAATAGCCTAAACGACAAGGATTTATGGCATTTGTTATAGTATTGTAGACTCGATACAATTCAGGATTCATATTACATAAAGATAAGTGTTCTCATTACATTGACAATCGAGATTCTTATTATATTAATGATAAGGATTCTTATTACATTGACGATCGACATTTTCATTACATTGGCGATTAGAGTTCTTATCTTATTAATGATTAAGATTCTTATTACATTGACCATAAGAATTCTTATTACATTAACGATTGGGATTCTTATTACATTGACGATCACAATGCTACTTACATTTACAATTAGGATTCGTATTACATTATGACAATGAAGATTCGAGAAGTCTGAGGTACATTTCATGCATTATGATGTTGAATATCCCAGTTGACTGAAATTTATGAAGTACATTATAACTCTGGAGACACTAATTATTTCTTGAAGACCAAAATCTGTCTTTCACAGTTTAAAGGTGATTCACTAAATAAAATTTCTTTATATTATCACTCTCGTCACATGTCTATAAAATATATCATCTACTATTTCTCCAAAGCTAAGTATAAGTAGATAAGAGAGTACCAGTGTTTTAATAGTTCGGAATAGGTTAAATGCTGCTTTAAAGGGATATGCGCTTAGAGCGCTCGTATCTTTCTGGGTGATTTCATTTACCTATAAATAATGTTATCGCTACTCATCGTAATCTATTAAAATTCAATTTTTCACGACTTCACGAGTGGCTATTCTATTAAGAAGAAGTTTCGATAATCAAGATTATTGTTGTTAATAAACAACGATAACAGAATTACCGATTATTTACTGTTCTTAAAATATTTTACTTTAATTGTTAATTACTTCTCTTATTTCCTTTCCTCACAGGGCTGTTTTACCTGTTGGAGCGACTGGGCTTATAGCATCCTGCTTTTCCAACTAGGGTTATAGCTTAGCAAGTAATAATATCTCACCAAGACTGCGCAATGCAACTCAAAGTACATAAAATATGTGTGACCTTCACTATATACCAATCCCTCGTGCGAGAGAACACCAGCTTCAACAATATACAAACACTGTTTAATTTAATTTCCACTGACATGAAGGTTTTTTTTTTTTCCAGAAGCGAATTCCTTGAAAACATCTACGCTTTATAAAGGACGATATTTTTCATTGTTGCAAACTATCACAAATGGATGTTTTCACAAGGTTGGCTAAAATCAGCTCACCCAATTTCAACATATTTCGAGAGAGAGAGAGAGAGAGAGAGAGAGAGAGAGAGAGAGAGAGAGAGAGAGAGAGAGAGAGAGAGAGAGAATGAAAAAATTAGAACCCAGGTGACCCAGAGAGAGAGAGAGAGAGAGAGAGAGAGAGAGAGAGAGAGAGAGAGAGAGGAGAGAGAGAGAGAGAGAGAGAGGAGGGGGGGGGGGTTCATTACTTCTGTCTTGCAATTTACAACGGCCCTTAACACAATTATCTGGAATGCTCACCGATCTTCGTTGCCTCAACTTGAACGTAACACAAGGATTCGCTTTCGTCGTCCAACTGGACAACAATTTCCCAAAACAGAAACTGCACTCTCTCTCTCTCTCTCTCTCTCTCTCTCTCTCTCTCTCTCTCTCTCTCTTCAGGAAAAAAAGAAAATCCCATTATCATATTAGAAGGATTACCGACCCAGTTAGAAGTTTCAGCCATTCGAAAATACCCGTGGGTGTGTTTTAAGGGCGTGGGAGTCTGAGGCTGCACTAAAACTGGTTGATTCAGGCAAACTTGCTAAAGCTTATTTTCTTAATAAAATTGATGCTTGCTTCAGACTGCCAGGGGATAGTGGGAGTTTCAGTAAAGTTTATCAAGGTTTTTAAACATTAGGTTTTTAAACAAAAGCCTCCCGGGCAGACTTGAAACAGATTATTTTTCTGAATAAAATTGCTGCTTGCTTCAGACTGCCAAGGTATGGTGAGAGTTTCGGTAAAGTTTACCAAGGTTTTAAAACGACATTAAAGATTTAAATTCCACCCATGAATAGCCGAGGCAAGGGACAGGGAAACTGACTAAGCAGACAATGCTATATAGAGACTGACCATTTATACATATGATCATTGCCCGAGCCCCTCTCCGCCCAAACTAGGAACTGGGAGGGCCAGGCAATGGCTGCTGATGATTCAGCAGGTAGACCTATATGCTCGCCCAACCCCTATCCTTAGTTCACAAGGATGGTGAGGTTACAGACAAATAAAAAATCTATCGAGCTTAAGCGGGACTCGAACCGCAGTCTGGCAGATTGTCAGCCAGGGACGTTTCCAATAGGCCACCACAACCCATTAATCTATATCAGGTGACCCAGTTAGTCTTGAAAATATACAGGAATTGATTTCTGTCTTTATAC
>NC_090745.1:13570946-13603446 GCF_036898095.1 Palaemon carinicauda
TCTCAATAATAATAATAATAATAATAATAATAATAATGATAATGATAATGATAATGATAATAATAATAATAATAATAATAATAATGATAATAATAAAAACCTCCCTATAAAGCTGGTCTCTTGATCGGTCCTGTGGGTCTGGTCAGGACGTGGATCGATGACCATCAATACCTGACCGAAAACAGACCTAAATCATTGGTGAAAATGTGATGAAAATGCCTCAGGGGTTTTATGTAAGTGACGATAGGTCAAAAGAAGACCTGAGAATCTGACCTAAATCTTGCAAGGCCATGTTTTTAACTGAACTATCTCAAAGTAAAATGAAATGATGCAAAGTATTATATGATCCCTGACAGGACTTCCAACATCCTATCAATTCTTCCAGGATTTGTTCAACTTGGTAACCCTTTGGTATTCCACTTTTCTAATCCTCAAGGGAGGGAGATTTGCATCGGAATAAACGTTAACAATAGAAAGCCTAATGGTTCAACTATCATCTAAAGGCATTTTGAGTAATGTTCCAAATTTACGAAACTTGAAGCTTTTCTGCGGCTTATTTACTTTCTGCTTCCATCAGTATAATTTTGTCATTATCGTTATCATTAATATTATTGGGTAGGGAAATTCCACAATCAAATATAGATGGTTATTTCATTACTGCTATTATCACCATTTCAATCAAATTTGACTTTCACAATTCCTACTCTAATAATATAAAGAATATAATTTAGTTAGAAATTTCTGTGATAATTTTCTATATATATATATATATATATATATATATATATATATATATATATATATATATATATATATATATATATATATATTATTCTTTTATGGAAATAGAAGAGACATTAATGTGATGATGCGTTTGAATATCCTTTTCCATAAAATAAAAATTATTGCATTCCACAAAAAAAATGGGAAATATGATTTTTGTTTTAAATCCATTTTTTTTTTTTTTTTTTTTTTGCTATTTTCAATTCAATCTGCTTTACATTGCAAAGGTAAACTGGAAAACAATGAGAGAAATGGAGAACATGAAATTTTTTTTCGTTAAGATAGATAGCGAAAAAGAGCTGACTGAACACAAATATGCAACAATGCATGATTTTCCTTGATTGAAAAGATGAAGTCATATATATATATATATATATATATATATATATATATATATATATATATATATATATACTCCTGTATAACGTAAATTTAAAAAAAAAAAAACGAATAATTCGAATGAAAACATCCACCAATCAGAAAATAAAAAATTTCTTTATCATTACTCCAGATGGGAAAATTAAACTTCGATTCCCCAATTGCAGGATGGACTGAAGAAACGATATGAAAGAACACCAAAAGAGATGTGTGTTCGCAGTATGACTGCTGATCGCATAAACCCATTCTATGCAAGATTCCCTTTGCATAAAGATACTGAACTCTGCGTTCACTGTCATTCAAAAGATATTGTGGAAACTTTTAATGACTCATTTCAGGAAGTGATCTGTCTCCCTTCAGATAAATACTGTTTAGTGTTTACAGCCTCAGTATACAAGTCGAGGATTTGATGAGGTTTTGATTTCACTATTTTAATTATTTTTTCCCTTCTTCTATTACGGTGCCTTTTCCCCATTTGTATTGGGTAAGCAGGCTGCCTTCTTTTTGAAGGACTTTCCTTTGGCTTTGGGGTAGACTGTAGTCCCGAATGGCTGCCCTGCCTGACATCGCTTAGACCTGGTAGCGTATTTTCATGTGTTGTACCAGTCACCAGCGTCCTGGAGCGGTTTGGTAAGCAGTTCTTAAGTAGTGACTAATTGTTATACTGAATTACAGACAATAGTAGAAAATAACAGTTCCATTCTGGAAAGGACTATTTACTGATTTGTAAATATTGTTACAACCCAGCATATTTAGTAAGGTATGTTATGTTTATGCGCAGGTTAACTTATTACAACGAATCTTCCATCTATATATTTACCCTTCTTTGATATTATTACTCTTCAGCAACATGCCGCACCTCTTACTATATAAATTCGTGTTTATTTCAAACAATTAGCTTATTAAAGTTAATATAGTTCCTGAAAAAATGTTTTTCATATTATAATTCCTGTACTGAACGTGTACCACATAATGTAATGCAATGGAGTACTACTGACAATCTGATAAAACTTCTCTGTACGATAATTATATAGGGAAATATTCGGTTCTTAAATTGCGAAAAACGTCGAAGAACCAACATAATAAACTCCAAAAGTTAAATAGAAAGGCAACATTTGCCAAACAGATACAGCATATTTCACTCCATCTCCCTCCCGATGTAACCATGGCCTGGCCCATGTTAATCTATACAAGAAATGGATCAAATCCTTCTGAAGTGATGTATGCAAAAATTGTGAAAAACGTCATCTAGGCATATAATATAGGCATTTCCACACCAAATTTCAGGTCATAAGGTCTAAATACCAGGACAGAAGAACAAAAAATGCAACTTTATTGTCCAAATATATAGCTGAAAATCACTAAGATTAATAATTTTTAAGTGATACATAAAAAAATCCATGCCCTAAATCCTAAGGACATATCCTCATACGCAATTCCAGGTCATTTGGTGTAAATATGAGGGCAAAGGAGTCCAAAATGTGCATTTTTGGTATAAAATGAACAAAAATTGCAAAATTAACCATTTTGAACAAACTTATGCCAAAAATATTGACTTCCTATTGTAATTCATCTAAGGCACCTCCGTACCAAATTTCAGGCTATTCAGTTACAATACCAGGCCACAGGAGACCAAAATATACATTTGTGTTTGTCAGAAAATGGCAAACAACTCAATAAAATTATTTTAAAGGTATGTATAATTTTTAAACGCACTTGGGTATTCGCCCACTCGACCACATCTCAGTCCACTTGGCCAAGAAATGGCTGAGACGAATCGATTTGAAGATTTGACAGCAGGAGGAGAAGAAACATCGGGGAAAACAACCTAATATTTCCCTCCCTTGGAATGAAATATAACAGGGAAGACGAGGTTGAAAAAAAGAGATTTCATGATACCTATGTAAACAAGAGGTATCATCACTGAAGACCAATAACGAATAAATTTATCCCAGCTTAAGTTCAGGAAGTGAATTAAATAACGTTCGAATGGCTGAAAACAAAAACCTTGATAAACCTTCCAACATCAAAAGCCTTGGATAATTGGCCAAAGTTACTGTTGCCATGAGCAGTAGCATGAATGCACTTACAGCTTCCGCATCGTGTCTAAGGATTTCGTAATATCTAAAAACGAAAGTTTCTGGTATAAACTTATGCCTCTCTTGACAACTTACGAGTAAATGCGTCAACTTGATTTGCCATCGCTCTCATGAGCATTATCTATTAAGTCGCTCGTTGCTAGGCTGCATTAAAGTTGCTGATAAAACGAAAAGAAAATAATTTTCTATATATTAAGATTTTTCTACACATCAAAGAAAGTTCTCAAATTCCCGATTATTAGTTTTAGTTTCTTTGTAAATATTTTATATATTACGGTGAGTGAACTTATTGAGCGATAATTTTTCAGGTCTTTTATGTCTTCCTTATCGTGAATTAGTATAATGATAAAAAAGTTTTTCCAACCTGCAAGTATAGCGCACTCTTGCAGACATTTTGTGTAAAATTCAGCCAGTTTTACCACTATGAGATCACCACCATCTATAATTAAATAAACTGTTAGACCATCTTCTGCTGCTTTGCCTATTTTCATGCCTTTAAATGGTTTCTTTACATCTCCTACTGTTGCAATTGGTTCCGGCTCAGGTGTTTCATTATTTATATTGGCAAAAGTTATTTCTTATATCACAATTGTATAGCATTGTATTGAAATCGTTTGCAATTTGTATCACTCCATCTCTTTTTTTATAATATTCCCATTTTCATCCTTCAAAGCAAACATCTCTTCATCAATTTGATACTTCTTCCTTTCTTTAGTGTTTCCTCAATTTTGGTTTGATTGTGTTTACAAATATATTTGGTTTTTAGTTTGTTTGTTGTTTTGGAGAGTTTTTCTAATTCTATTTCATCTCTCTTGGATTTTACCGTCGTTTCCAATCTTTTCTTTATTAGGTTTTAGTCTTTTTTGATAGTTTTTCTTGATCTTGTTTAGACTTTTCCGACGATCTCTTGTGTTGTTGCCAATACAAACTTTGTTAAATTATTGTTTATTTCTTCTTTATTTGCTTCTATTTCATCTTATGTATATATATATATATACATACATACATACATACATACACATATATATACATATATATATATATATACATATATATATATATACATATATATATATATACATTATATATATATATATATATATATATATATATATATATATATATATATATATATATATATATATATATATATATATATATACTGTATATATACATCCATATATATACATAAATACATACATACATATACATACATATATATATATACATACATATATATATACATACATACATATATATATATATATACATACATATATATTACATAAATACATACATAAATATACATACATACATATATAATATATATATATATATATAGAGAGAGAGAGAGAGAGAGAGAGAGAGAGAGAGAGAGAGAGAGAGAGAGAGAGAGAGAGAGAGAGAGAGAGAGAGAGAGGCTTGGGCCATCGGATCACAACCTCTCTTTAGAACATGAACCCTCTGGCGATCCGACAACGACTCTTTCTCACGTTAAAATGATTTCCCAGCTTATCTGATGACGCTTTCAGTGCATAGACCAATACTTATCTTTCGAAAAAATTCGGCATAAATACGAGTGTCAATATACGGAAATGAGATTCAACACGCAAGTGGGAAGATGCTTCATCTACAATATAGTTCCCGTGCATGCTCATTACACCTTTTTTGCTCATTCGGTTCATCCGGCCGTTTGACGCAGTTTGACTGTGTTTGTTCTCGCTCATCGAAAACTTTTTAGGATTCTTTTTGTTAGTGTACCGCAGTTTTTTCTTTATTATTGCTCGATAGTGTTCTAAATTTTTCATGGAACACTTGTTGTTTTACTGTGGAAATATATAGGAAATTTATTCACCTTGCCATTGCCATTTTCATTTTGTTTTCAGTTTTATTGGTTAACAAGTAATTATGAAAAACGTTACCGTACCTGAAAATCACTCGAGCCATATTTGTGTTCACGTGAATATTTCTTTGTAAGTGGGTTTGTACACCTGCAAATAATTGCAATGCATATGAATCATAAATCATTAAAACAGGAATTCTTTGTACTTTCATATGCTCTACGGAAAAATCTAAAAATATTTACTTCTATATATAAAACACTTTAGCTTATTTTAAACTTTTGACACAGAATATAGTATTTCCGTCTTCCAGATTCAATTATTCTTTTTTTTCTCAAGAACACCAATTCCCTTTATTTTGGAGTTTTACAAGATATTTCATTAGCTTTTCAATTCCGGTTTTATTTTTTATATCTTTATTTGTTATGGAGTTATTACGAGAAATGTAAATCTAATCCGTGAACCCGATGAATCGGAGAGAATCTATGGGTGGATAGATAAGTTATTGTAGGCGAGTTTGTGAGTATATAAATAATTGCAATGTCCATATCCCTTACATCATTGGAAAGACTCTTCTTTGTACTTTGACATATTACATGTAATAATGTAAAACTATAAATAAACCTAAAAAAAAAAAAATAGCGTAAATTACCTTACACCAAAAAGGAAAACTTCTGTTCGTGTTTCTACGACATATTTTCAATATTTTTCAAACAATACATACTGTATATGTTATATAGGAAATTTAATCGGCATTCCAATGCCACCTTTACTTTCTTTCTATCTTTATTTCTTGCTAAGGAAGGAAACGAAACGTTGCCATAAGTAGGTTGAAAAATATGAAAATTGCACATATTAAAAAATAGAATTTTTTAATCAGTAAAAGCTCATTAGCAAACACGTGCAATAATAATCACTTCTACACAAATAAGGGTATAAAAAACTCCCTAAACTTATTTAGCCTATTTATCATGATTATTTCAAAAATATATGTAAGATTTTCTTTTCAAATTTCACATTTATTCCCCACTTATTATTTCGAAGCTTCGCAATGATATCATGATTGCTTTAGAAAAATGTTCAATCATTTGCCGATATCGTAAAACAAACCAAAAGCGGATGTCAGTTATAGTTTAGATGTACCGATTTACAAAAAAAAAAAAAAAAAAAAAAAAAAAAAAAACCATACATGAGCGCCACTTTTGCCCCTCCGCAAAAGCGCTTTGGATAAGGTTATGACTATTCTCTAGTTCTGTAGTCGACTGCATAAAATTTCAGTTTAAGCACTCTCTCTCTCTCTCTCTCTCTCTCTCTCTCTCTCTCTCTCTCTCTCTCTCTCTCTCTCTCTCTCTCTCTCTCTCGTGGTATTCTGATCAAAATTACATTTCTGAGATGGTTAACCTACTTGATGAATAATATTTATGAAATAGTTTAAAATTAAAACGAACAGAAACGATAGGTTATCCTATTCCATCGAATGTTTTTATTTAAAAAAAGGTCATATTTAATTTTTCTATACGATCTCGTAAACCTAACTCATTTACTTAAAATGGCAAAACATATAATTTTCAGCCATTGCCTGCCACTCCCTGGTCCGACCTTGGATGGAAAGGGGGCTTGGGCGCTAACCATATGTAATATGGTCAGTCTCTAGGGAATTGTCCTGCTTGATAGGGCAATGTCACTGTCCTTTGCCTTTGCCACTAATGAACGGAGTTACTGAAATGGTGAACGCTCTCTCTCTCTCTCTCTCTCTCTCTCTCTCTCTCTCTCTCTCTCTCTCTCTCTCTCATTTGGTGTCATGACTTTCCTTTAAACGGAAAAGAACTCAAAGACATGTGACCACTCTCAGGCTATTCTTTCCCCGTTCACCTCCTTGAGAAAGCAATAATCAACGTACAGTAGATAAATCTTCTTCAGATTTCCGGGTGAAATCCCTCGAACGAAAGAGTTTCTCAGCTTCCGAACTAATATCCCGGAAGGATGAAGACGAATATCTCTCTGGAAAAGTTAGATGAAGCATTCAACGGGGTAATCAAAGATCCGAGATATTGGCCCAATTCTAATTTCAAGAGGTGGATTGCATAGGATAGTCTCAATCACATATTAGATGCTAGATATTAAATTTTTCCCTTCATGTTCCAGGAGAATTTAAATTAGATTTCTTTTTGTGTTGGTACTGTCCTAAAATATTCTATCTTATTTATCTTCCACTTTTTTTAACCTTTTATAGTTTATTCATGAGATGTAATTTAATATTTCTGTTCTTAAAACATTTTATTTTGATTGTATTATTCTCTTGTAATGTATTAATTTCCTTGTTTACTAATAAAAATAAAAATAAAAATAATAATAATAATTATAATAATAATAATATGATCTTATGAAATGAACCCACTTGCTAATGGTATAGTGTTATTGAATATTGCCTGTCCCTTGCAGCCAAGCAAGGGTTCTTGCAATCATACAGCCCGCAGATTGCAGACTGCAACATTGGAAGATGATTTGACCAGACTCTATGATTTCCAGTGCATGTCACCACCCCCGAACTCACGAGTACTGACATACTGTAGTTGATGAAGCTGAAAGGCTTAATTAAGAACTAATCAAGATTCAGGTTAGAGATTCCTTTAATCATTCATGGAGTAAGAACACAGATCTAGATTCATTTGGCAGTTTGTCGAAGACGTTTGCTATGGCTTCCGGAGGCGGAAGTTTCAGAAACTAATCAGAATTCAGATTAATAAATCAGGTCGATCAAGCTAAGAAGTACTGTACTTTGGTGAAATGTCGAAGGTCACATTTATTCCCATATAGTGTAAACGACCCGTCAAAAAACGAAATAAAAAAAGGTTAAATATTTGGATAGATATGCACAAGCTCCCCCTCTCACCAGTGTATGACTAATCCCTCTCCCCCAACCCGTGACCGAAAACATATATATATATATATATATATAGATATATATATAGATATATATATATATATATATATATATATATATATATATATATATATATATATATCCAGAAAATTTATCTTTTTAATATAGGTGAGATTAACACTAGGAATATTTTCACGTCATCAATATGTTTTTTGCCTGAGAATATGATCCTTTGATATCGTAATTCAATGGACGCAGATATGGAACAAATAAGCATTTAACATTCTAAAATAGATATATGAGATTATGTTAGAAGGACAAAACATATAGAAATTTATTATCATCTAACAAGCTTGTTCAAAGGCCCTATTCCTAGTGTCAACTTTCATAAAACCATTTTTTAAAGAAATATAATCCGTACCCTGTTTTCCTTTATATGGGAAAAATTCCCTGAACTACATATTTTCTATATAAGAAGGAATAAAAACAATTTGCCACAGATGAGCGATACGGATATGAAGAAAGTCACATCTACTTTTACAGTAACTACAAAACAATTTTAATACATCAGATACCTAAACATTTCATACAAAGTGATATGCCTTTCCTCTTTAGCATAGATATCGTCAGCTCAAAGTAGGGCATATCTGTGATATAGTCAATACAAAGAGGAAAAATATACGCGTCTAATCTAATGTCGAGATGAAAGCTTTTAATTGGGCCGTTCTCTGATATAGTTATAATGGTTGTGTTTATCATTATAATTGAAACATGACAATATATTGATTGTTATTTAGTTTTGCTTAGAGCCAATATATATATATATATATATATATATATATATATATATATATATATATATATATATATATATATATATATATATATATATATTATATATATATATATATATATATGTGTGTGTGTGTGTGTGTGTGTGTGTAATGCATGCATGTGTGTGGTGTATAAAAATTCATATATGTATATCTATATTAACAATATATTACAGATATATATATATATATATGGAATATGCATGATTTTTTAAAATCATCTACTATTACTATTAATACTACTACTATTAACACTACTACTAAAATAAATAAATAAATAAATAATAATAATAATAATAATAATAATAATAATAATAATAATAAATTATTATTATTATAAAATAATTTACGTAAAGTAAATGAAAATATAATTTGAAACTTTAAACCTATTTGAATAGGTACACAGATTTATTTTAACAAAACTTCCTTTAATTGCAAAGATTATGTACGATATAATTGCCCACTTTGTCATCCGGCTAAGCATACAACCACAAATTCCTTATTAACCAACTAAAGAATGTAACCAATAAATGAATGTTGGAATAATACCTGGGCAATAAAACGAGAATCAAAATTCACATTGCAGAGACAACAGAGTTGTTGTAGCATATTGGAATCATCCATGTATTCCGACCTATTGGGTTGGGGGTTCGAGACCCGATCAAGATTGATAGTTTTTTGTAGTATCTACAACCTCACCATCCTTTCAAGCATGAAAATGGAACGGGTGGGGGAGCTTATAGGTCTAACCAAGGTCTTTAGATTGGGTCTACCTGCTGAGTCTTCAGGAGCTCTCCTTGAACCTAGCTTGGATGGAGAGGGGGTCTGGTCGCTTATTATATGGATATACTGTATAGTCAGTCTCTATGGTATTGTCCTGCTTGGGCATTGTCACTATCCCTTGCCCCTGTCACTCACGAGTAACCTTTAAATATTCAAACATATTACCTAGTTACTACAGTTAAAAGTAGGAAGCTTGTAGCCTTGTGACTTCTGTGGGGTAACTCATATTGCAAATGAAATCTCTACGGGGAATGAATTTCACGAAAAAGAACTAACAAAGCCATTTTATCCAACCAGAGACCGTTACGTACACTATAGCCAATATCAATTATAAATCAGTAGGCTGGTCAGTCAGATAAAACCAGAAATTCTTTTTCATAACTATAAAGATTAGAAAAGTTGGAAAAAAAAGCTTTAACTCCCACATTGGGTTTGCACCAGAGCCTAACTGGCTTTGCCGCCAGATAGATTAAGGATTCAAATCGTAACCGCGTAATTGGACGGATTCTGTCTAACGAGCGTTTTTCAATTTCAGTCCTCTTCGGAAATTTTTCGTTTTCCATAGATCTTTTCTTGACTTTTATAAATTTATCGAGGTCGCCGTTGATGCATTTAGATGACCTGCCCATACTCGCTTTTCTTGGACAATTATATCGAAATGATTTCGTAAGAAAACTGATATGATTGTTTGAAAAAGAAACTTTTTCATAATATTTGAAGAGGTTTGAAGGTTTAATGTTTCCATTCCTGTTTGCGCTAACTTTGGTGAACCTAAAATGAAACTTCTTCAGGATTTTATGAAGTAACCCTAAATACTTCCAGCTGAAAGTAATGTTTCCTGACAGAAAAATAGAGAGGTAATATACCTTAACTAGCAATGTTGCATAACACTTCATACGTTCACACACTTTCATGAATTGGATAGGCTTACGTAATGGTTACCATTGAAGACACACACACACACTCTCTCTCTCTCTCTCTCTCTCTCTCTCTCTCTCTCTTTCTCTCATAGCCGTATACAGCAGAAGGCATTGTCAATACAATCTCACAACCAAACCAGAGCAGGGAGATCTCCCCTAGACGAGGGAGGTATTATTGTTTCTAGAACGTTTAAAAACATTTCACTACGGTCTATTTCAAGTATTTGTCAAGAAAAAAGCTGGTATCAATAGAAATAAATTTCCAATAGTAATAAAACCTCTTTCTCGCCGTAATTCCAAGAAGCCAAGTTGCCAAATTAACTAGCTCCAATAATGTTACAGTACTACCAATAAGAAAAACATTCACTCGCTTATTTTTTAATTTTGATGCAACGAGTTTAAAGGTTTAAAGGCCGCTCATGAATGGCAGAGGCAAGGCACAGTGACATTACTGTATCAAGCAGGGCAATCCCCTAGAGACTGACCATATATACATATCAGCACCCAAGCCCCGATCTCCACCCAAGCTAGGACCAAGAAAGGCCAGGCAATGGTTGCTGATGACTCAGCAGGTAGGCCTATAAGCTCCCCCAACCACACCATCTTCAGCTCATAAGGATGGTGAGGTTGCAGCTACCAAAAGAACTAACTAGTTTGAGTAAGACTCGAAACCCAGGGCGTTCACCAGTCGGGGACATTACCACATTGGTCACCACAACCCAGTTATCGGCCAGGAAGATCCGACAAATCCTTTGTAATGGACCATTGTGATTAAAAGTGTGTTTGGGGATAAATAGAGGAGCTTTGTATAATTTATTTAGTTTCAGGGTCAAGCTTCGTGGATAAGTTTCAGTTCAAGTATTTCAAAAGATGAATTTCGAATCATTGTCTCATTGTCGCCATAAGCTAGAAACAAAACTTTCTACACCAAAGAGTGAGTTATTCATGCCAAGGCTGAACAATCCGACGAAACAAATGAGAGACGACAAAAGGCAAAAGATTTTAGTAGAGAGGATTTTCCCTCGACCTCCTTTACCTTAATGGGACACTGGCAAAACTTTGCAAGTCTATCTCGACAGAAGTGAGTGTAGCCCAATAAGAGAACTTAAAATACGATAAAATAACACCCCTTCCCCCTCAGCGTCAGCCTCCTTCGTTTAAAGGAGACAAGAGAGAACCATGTACGTGCAACTGGACACAGAAGTCTTAGACACACCTCGCTCTGAAAATGTATACCTTGTCAAACCCTTACTGCAAGGTGAGTAAGGAAACAGATAGAGTACAGAGAGACAGCAGAGATAAAAAAAAAAAAAAAAAAAAAAAAAAAAAAAAAAAAACAGGAACTTGCGGCCCAGTAAGGATGTGGCTGGATGCACTTCTTCAGAGCGAGGTTTACCAGGAATCCATGTGTCCAACTGTACAATTACTAAGGGAATTCACGCCCATCATGAGTGCAGTCAATCTATGAATTGTAATACAGTAAGCACAATAATTTGTTTTTAAGTACCTTCTGTTCCAGTTGCATTACTGTTTTGTCTTTTACGTTTTTATACGTTTAATTTGATGATTTTAGTGGAGATGATTTTCCCTCAATCTCCTTTACCTTAACGGGACACTGGCAAAACTTGCACCTGCAGAAGGCAAGGTAGCTAGTCTATCTCGACAGATGTGAGAAGTGTAGCACATTGAGAGAACTTCAAATAAGATAAAATCCCATCCCTTCCCCCTCAGCGTCACCCTCCTTCGCTTGAATGAGGCAGAAGAGAACATGTACGTACAACTGGACGTGAGAGTCCCTGGCACATCTCGCTCTAAATAAATACACCCTGTCACACCCTTACTTCATGGCGAGTAGGCAAACACATAGCGTATGGAGAGATGGCAGAGGTAGTTGGATGGAACAAAAAACAGGAACTTGCCGTGTAGTAAGGGTGTAACTGGGTGCACTTTTTCAGGTGTACCAGATATTCCTGTGTCCAAAACTGTGGTGGCCGATGTGGTAACGTCCCTGACTGGTGAACGCCAGACTGGGTTTTGAGTCTCACTCAAACTTGTTAGTTTCTCTGGTCGCTGTAACCTCACCATCCTTGCGAGCTAAGGATGGGGGTTGGCGGAGCCTAGAGGTCTATCTGCTGAGTCATCAGCAGCCATAGCCTAGCCCTCCTTGGTCCTAGCTTGGATGGAGGGGCCTGAGCATTGATCATATGTATATATGGTCAGTCTATGACATTGTCCTGCTCGATAGGGCAATGACACTGTTCCTTGCCCCGGCCATTCATGAGCCGACTTTAAACTTTACAATTACTAAGGCAATTCACGCCCACCATGAGACCGGTCTTTTGATGAATTGTAATCCAGTAAGGACAATTTATTTGTTTTTGAGACCTTTCTGTTCCAGTGGCATAACTGTCTGTCTTTACCTTTTATTCGTTTAATTTGATGATTTCCCTTCCAGCTATCAAATTTTTCAACTAACTTTTCCTATTTTCATTCCTCACTCAAGGATAAATATTTCAGGATAGTTCATTTGTAATCTAGAGAATTGATACGTAGGCCTGGATAAATGATGATGATGATGATGATGATGATAATAATAATAATAATAATAATAATAATAATAATAATAATAATAATAATAATTACTATCAGTATTATGATTATTATTACTATTATTCTAACCAACAACCAATAAAGATATGGATATGGTGGAAGAAAAAAGATGAGAGGGCAGACCCATAAGGAAACAGATAATAATATAACTTGCTGACAGTAATGAGTCACAGTGAAGAAGGAGGGCTAACGGAAGCTAGCAGTAATACTATACTAATGTACGCGACCCGTCAAAAATGACGATTAAATACTTAGATAAATAAGTACACACTCGCACATGCACACACACACACAGATTCAACCCTTCCTACCCTCTTCCTTTTCCTAACTAAACACGGCACTTGAAGTTTCCGAGTGTACTTCTCGGGGTACCACACTCTCGTCTGGGTATGAATACTCTCCCTCGCCCTACCCGAGGGAGGGGGAGAGACTGAGTAGTTTTATGTCTGGCAATGCCGCTCAGCGTGCCTGAAAATAAATATATCTATACATATAGCCAGACGCTTGTTCTTTATTATATAGGGGAGATGAAAGGTACTGTGATATATATATATATATATATATATATATATATATATATATATATATATATATATATATATATATATATATATATATATATATATATATATGTATTATATATATATATATATATATATATATATATATATATATATATATATATATATATATATATATATATATATATATATATATATATATATATATATATATATATATATATATATATATATATATATATCAATTTGTGTGTGTGTAAAAACCTATAACAAGAAAATGCAGGACAAATCTACTAAGGAAAAAAAAATATTTCCTTATCTATTCAAAATTTATTTTTTGCATATTCGCGGGATCAATGGGCCTATTTTATGACCAGCCAGGTGTCCTTTTCCTTACTCCATCAATAAAGTGGACGATAATTCAATTTTACGTTCATAATGGACTTTAATGAAAGGCTGATATTAAATTACAACGAGATATTGTTCATTAATCTCAAAAAATGATTTTATATTACTAGATAATTGCCACTTATAGATCTATAATTATGTTCCTAATTAATTTAATTTTAGGAAAATATTAAAAATTTACTTCAATCACTTCCCTTAACAACTCTGTTGTTTTCTTCCATGTACCTTCCAGTTTAGAGTGGAGGGCTCCAGTCAGGGCAAATTCACTCGTTTAAAGGCCGCTCATGAATGGCAGAGGTAAGGGACCATATTACATATGGTAAGCGCGCCAACCTCATTCTCAACCCAAGCTAGGACCAAGGAGGGCCAGGCAATGGCTGTTGATGACTCAGCAGGTATATCTATAGGCTCCCCCAAAACCCCCAATTCCTTGGCTCACAAGGATGGTGAGGTTGCAGCGACCAAAGGAACTATCGAGTTTGAGCGGGACTCGAACCCCAGTCTGGCAATCACCAGGCAAGGACGCTACCACCAGGCCACCACGACCCATCACAGTAGACTAAGGAATATATACTAAATTCATTGTGTATGTTAGAGAGAGAGAGAGAGAGAGAGAGAGAGAGAGAGAGAGAGAGAGAGAGAGAGAGAGAGAGAGAGAGAGAGAGTCTGGATCCAGGCATAGGCTGCTCTCCCTTTTCCGAGATCGATCTCGGGTAGGGGATCATTCATCATAATTATCATCAATATCATTACTATCAAAACTAGAAAAAGATTCAGAATGAGTTTCGTCATTGAAGACAGTTTAATATAGCAATCTAGTGTTCTCGACCTGATATCTAGTAATAATAATAATAATAATAATAATAGTAAAAATCAAGAGCAGATACAAGCAATTAATCATTCATTTGATGGACTGTTTTAAATCAGCCCGTAATCACCTCAACAGAGAACTTTGCCGTCGAAAATATACTTCTATTGAAATTTTTGAAAAGTATTATATTTTGGAGTGCATTTCTATAACATGATAAAAGAAAATGGAAGATAACCAATCTCAAATAATACATACAAACATATACCAAGGCACTTCCCCCAATTTTGGGAGGTAGCCGACATCAACAAATGAAACAAAAACAAAAAAGGGGACCTCTACTCTCTACGTTCCTCCAGCCTAACAAGGGACTCAACCGAGTTCAGCTGGTACTGCTAGGGTTCCACAGCCCACCCTCCCACATTATCCACCACAGATGAAGCTTCATAATGCTGATCCCCTACTGCTGCTACCTCCGCGGTCATCTAGCATCGGAGGAAGCAGCAGGGCCTACTGGAACTGCGTCACAATCGCTCGCCATTCATTCCTATTTCTAGCACGCTCTCTTGCCTCTCTCACATCTATCCTCCTATCACCCAGAGCTTCCTTCACTCCATCCATCCACCCAAACCTTGGCCTTCCTCTTATACTTCTCCCATCAACTCTTGCATTCATCACCTGCTTTAGCAGACAGCCTTTTTCCATTCTCTCAACATGGCCAAACCACCTCAATACATTCATATCCACTCTAGCTGCTAACTCATTTCTTACACCCGTTCTCACTCTCACCACTTCGTTCCTAACCCTATCTACTCGAGATACACCAGCCATACTCCTTAGACACTTCATCTCAAACACATTCAATTTCTGTCTCTCCATCACTTTCATTCCCCACAACTCCGATCCATACATCACACTTGGTACAATCACTTTCTCATATAGAACTCTCTTTACATTCATGCCCAACCCTCTATTTTTTACTACTCCCTTAACTACCCCCAACACTTTGCAACCTTCATTCACTCTCTGACGTACATCTGCTTCCACTCCACCATTTGCTGTAACAACAGACCCCAAGTACTTAAACTGATCCACCTCCTCAACTAACTCTCCATTCAACATGACATTCAACCTTGCACCACCTTCCCTTCTCGTACATCTCATAACCTTACTCTTACCCACATTAACTCTCAACTTCCTTCTCTCACACACTCTTCCAAATTCTGTCACTAATCGGCCAAGCTTCTCTTCTGTGTCTGCAACCAGTACAGTATCATCCGCAAACAACAACTGATTTACCTCCCATTCATGGTCCTTCTCGTCTACCAGTTTTAATCTTTTAATCCTCGTCCAAGCACTCGAGCATTCACCTCTCTCACCACTCCATCAACATACAAGTTAAACAACCATGGCGACATCACAAATCCCTGTCTCAGCCCCACTCTCACCAGAAACCAATCACTCACTTCATTTCCTATCCTAACACATGCTTTACTACCTTTGTAGAAACTTTTCACTGCTTGCAACAACCTTCCACCAACTCCATATAACCTCATCACATTCCACATTGCTTCCCTATCAACTCTATCATACGCTTTCTCCAGATCCATAAACGCAACATATACCTCCTTACCTTTTGCTAAATATTTCTCACATATCTGCCTTACTGTAAAAATCTGATTCATACAACCCCTACCTCTTCTAAATCCACCCTGTACTTCTAAGATTGCATTCTCTGTTTTATCCTTGATCCTATTAATCATTACTCTACCATACACTTTTCCAACTACGCTTAACAAACTAATACCTCTTGAATTACAACACTCATGCACATATCCCTTACCCTTATATAGTGGTACAATACATGCACAAACCCAATCTACTGGTACCATTGACAACACAAAACACATTAAACAATCTCACAACCATTCAAGTACAATCACACCCCTTTCCTTCAACATCTCAGCTCTCACACCATCCATACCAGACGCTTTTCCTACTCTCGTTTCATCTAGTGCTCTCCTCACTTCATCTATAGTAATCTCTCTCTCATTCTCATCTCCCATCACTGGCACCTCAACACCTGCAACAGCAATTATATCTGCCTCCCTATTATCCTCAACATTCTGAAAGTGACCTAGTCTGAAATGACCGAGAATGAAGTTAGCAAAGCTGAAGTGATCTAGACTGAAATGAAGACTGATGTGACCTAGACTTTAGTGACCCAGATTCAGTTACTGAATAAAGGACATCTCCTTTGAGCATCCCTGTTCGTTACGCGCAAGCGCAATGTTAACTGAGATCAAGAAAGTGATGATGTTAAAGATAACGGAATCAACATAAAAAATCTTATAACGTTGACGGTTAATCTACTTTAAAAACAAAAGTCATACTAACAACAACAACAACAACAACAACAACAACAATAATAATAATAATAATAATAATAATAAAAATAATAAAAATAGTAATACAATCAACTAAAGGGGCACTCAGTAGAGCGCAGACCTCCACTCTGGGAGCTTATTTCTCGACCTTGAGCTTGACCTTTGACTTTCACATGTTTTAATTGGGTTGGATTTTCATACACTTGAATATGAACCAAGTTTGAAGACTCTGTGCCAACGATGTCCAAACTTAAGGTTGATTACGTGAATTGGACATTTTGCTTGACCATGACATTGGCCTTTAACGTTGATTTTCCAAAATTTAATCATTTCCATATTTTCACATAACAGTTAATCCCTGTAAGTTTCATTACTCTACGATTAAAATTGTGGCCAGGAAGCTGTTCATGAACAGACACACATACAAACAAACACCACAAACAGGGGCGAAAACATAACATCCTTCCAACTACGTCGGCGGAAGTAATACTAAAGATGATAATAACAACAACAACAACAACAACAACAACAACAATAATAATAATAATAATAATAATAACTGCCTTCAAAATCACAAACATCATCTCTGATAATCTCGTTACAATCAATCAACCAATGCCCAATTTTTTCGTTGCTTAAACAAGACCTAATCGAGCATTATGAAGATTCTGAATATATCGAGCAAAGCCATAAAAGTAATAAAATAAAAAAAAAGATCAATTGAGCGTTTAATGGCAAATCCAGTTGAATTCCTACGCAAACGTGTATAACTTATCAAGCATAACTATCATATTAAGTTTTCCTCATCGGATGGTATATAACCTTTCTTTTTTATCAGAAAGGGAAATTATATCCAATTGGATACACAGACGAATAATCTAGAAATGTCAATTTGAACTTCTCAATAACGATCATAACGAGTCAGTGACCTTATTTACATCTCCAGAGACTTTATTATGTCATCCATTGCTTAATATTAAAATTATCAAAATAATAATAATAATAATAATAATAATAATAATAATAATAATAATAATTATGCAACCTGGAACCCCACGCTATGAACCACCAGTCTCTGTAGACTGTGATTAACCAAAAAAATATGATAACACTAATTAAATTGATAATAATTATAACAATTAAAATACTAATAATAATGCCGTTAATTCAACTAATTAAAACAATATTATTAACAATGAAAATAATAAAAATAAAAAACTTTCCTGTCCGTAAACACACTGCTTTACCAAATTTTGAAACAATGCTGGTAAAAACTCTGTTGGATTTAAGGAATATAAGCCATTTAGCCTGGTATCAGGGTCAGGGAGGAAAGACTGCAATAGCAATATGAAATAATGGTTGATAGAGATGGAGAGAGAGATGGATGTAAAGAAGCAGGAACGGGGGTCAACTAGAAGGATGAAAAGTGGGCGCAGGTAGCCCCTTTAGTTAATGACAACAATTTCACCGGAATTGTAATATTCCGTCAAAACTGTAATATTTCAACAATATCATTCCCATGCATAATAGCAAAAAAAAAAAAGAAAAAAAAAATACTCCGTCTCCATGGTATGAAAATTAATTTTTCATAAACAAAAATCCCAAAAAATATATATATATATATATATATATATATATATATATATATATATATATATATACATACATACACATATACATATGTACAGTATATATTCAAAACACTTTTCATACTAGATAATATCTAATAATCAACCAAGCATTATTTATACAACACCAAAGGCAGCCGTTTCTAATCCACTGCAGGACAAAGGCTTCACACGTGTCTTTATTCAAGTCTGGGGTTTGGCAGTTTCATCACCACGCTGGTCACTGAGATTGGTGATGGTGGGAGACATTAATCAGATCGATCACAGCAAACCAACCTAGTATGAGTGGCTCTGACTAGTACAGCTTTATTGATCAAGGCGATACACAAACCCTTCCACCACGTTAAGGTATCTCCACTCGTGCTAATTAAAGCACAAACGACTACAAAAAATCTATAAGTCTAAAATTAATATAATATCAACTGTACCATCGTGATTTAATAACCAGGAGTAAATCCAATATTTGTACTGTAGCAGTCACTTTGGACAGGGAATGTTTACTGTCACTTCAGGTCTCCCTGTGTATCTATAAACCCCTCTCGAAAGAGGCTACGGTTGTAAAATGATGTACAAAATCATTTAGTTAAATCTGAATAATTATTTTAACTTTGAAAGGGGTCATATTTTAATACAATATAAAGTAAAAGCTATATACCAGGGTTCTTGGGGTCGTGACTGACTAAGGGCGAGAAGGGATACATTAGGACAAGGTCTGACGACCTCGCACTGGAACTTTATAATCAAGGTTATTCAATATTTGATCAAGACCTGAAAGGTAGGGAGTAAAAGACTGGATGGACACAGATCCGGTAAGGAGAGTGAGATGACGGGCTAAGGTCTAAAGGTGGACCCAGAGGATAATCTCATAATCTCACGGGTTGGATAACAACTTGAGAGAAAGGGGGAACACTGGCGGAGTAAAAAAAAAAAAAAAAAAAAAACTTCGATGGAACGGCTGTTGGAAGACCTTTCCATAATGCTTACAAAACTGCGTTTGAGGTCCACTGATAGTACTTATCCCATTCAGGGGAGGGGGCCATCGAGTGATGGGAGGTCGTGAGTGTTTTGACCGACCTGCAAATTTAAAGGTTTAGAGGTTGCCCTTGAATGGCAGAGGCTGGGGACATGATAAAATGACTTTGAAGGCATTGTAAAGAGTAGGGTTCCCCTGCTGTATAGGACCAGAAAAGCAGACCTTAAAGTAAAGTAAGTGAAAATGCCCTAGACTAAAGACTGACCAAATATCCATATGATCAGCGTCCAAGCGCCCTCACCATACAAGCTAGGACTAGGAAGGGCCAAGTTATGATTGCTGATGACTCAGAAGGTAGACCCATAGGCTCCCGCAAACCACTCATCCTTAGCTCACAAGGATAGTGATGTAGCACACACTACAAGAAACTATCGAGCTTGAGCGGGAATCAAACCCCAGTCCGGCAGATCGACAGCCAGGGTACTTTCCAATAGGCCACGACAACCCTAAAAGATGATTTATGACTGGCTGATCTGTCAATATCCTTCAGGCCCGCTAATTAGTACCATACAAAAAAAAACCTTTGCTTCATTTTCACCTACATTTCTTTTGGCAGGTTTTTGTCACTGTTACTCTTTTGTACAAACCAAGTTCCTTAATTACGTTGACTAACATCTCCAAATAAAAATGCCTACAATTATTACAAATGTCGGTTATGCTAAAATATGAGGACATTCATATTACTAAGAATCTCCCCTATATGATAGAAAAAGTGTCAGGTTATGCACACACACACACACGATACATATATATATATATATATATATATATATATATATATATATATGTATATATATATATATATATGTATATATATATATATATATATATATACATATATATATATATATATATATATATATATATATATATAACTACCCGATCTCTACCCGTCCCTCGGGTAGGAGGAAGAGGGAGCAGTCATACTCTGGTGAGAGGGGGTTACCCCGAGAGGTACAATAGGAAACCACAATGTTCCACAAATTACCGAAACTGCCGTGTTGTAGTTAGGAAAGGGAGAGGGGGAGGTTGGAAGGGTTGAATGTGTGTGCGTGTGTGCACATCTATCTAAATATCTAGTCATCATTTTAAACGGGTCGCGTACACTAGATAAATATAATGTCAATAACAGTTCCTTACGCACAAAACTTATATCTAAGCGGAACAAGCAAATAGACCATAAATAGGTTAAAACAATAACCTCCCGTTCAAGTCAATTCAATTCCCATTCCCGGTAATTCATTTAACTGATTCCTGTATATTCCAATTTACCCATCGACCAATTAACCCAATTTTAGTTCCAATTCATTAGACCTGCGATGGTTTGAAAGGAGATATAGAAAATAAAATCTGCACTTGTGTGGTTTGGAGTACGTCACGTATTTCAATATATTCTTTTATTGTTATCATTCTTAGTAATGCAGGCCAAGCTGCAGTCTTAGCTATAGAAAAGCAGAATTCTATTATCTCAGTAGTTCCGGTAGGGAAAATGTCCAGTATAGAAATTAGAATATAGTAAAAAAAATATCCTAAACACTAATTAAGTAATACGACAAATTAAGGCAAATAACAAGAGTTGAATAAGCAAAAGATAAAGGTTTAAATGTTACTCATAAATGCCAGAGGCAAGGTACAGTAACAATGCCCTAGAGATTGACCAAATATACATTTGATCAGTGCCCAAGCCCCTCGCCATCCAAGCTAGGGCCAGGAAGGACCAGTTAATGGCTGTTGATGATTCAGCAGGTAGACCAGTAGGCTTCCTTAAACCCCCAGCTCATATGGAATGTGAGATTGCAGACATTACAAGAAACAATCGAGTTTGAGTAGGTATGAAAGAACTGTCCAGCAAATCTCCAGGCAGGAACATTTCCGAGAGGCTACCAAACCCCTGCAAAGCAAGAATTTCATTTGAACTTCTGAATCATATATTTGTTAAGACAATGGGTTGCCCCAGTCTACCAGCCACCCCTCCACCCGGCTGTAAATGGGCACCAGCATCTGCTTGAGTCAATAAAATCTGCATGAGGCTAACAACCATATCCCTCATAATTTGCTGAAGTACACTTTTGGTGACACTTGTCGTTCAATCAATGAAGCTGCATAACAATGAGTTTGGCTAGTTAGTACTTCAATGGGTGACCACCAGGAAATGCCGATAGTCTTCGGCACACAAACCCCTTCAACACTAGAGTAAGGCCACACCAAGGTATATAGAGTGACCAGGTAGAGTCATTTGGGGGGGGGGTTGCGGCTTATCCCCCCAAGAACCGCGTCGCCTGGAGGTCATGTCAGGGCGAGAAGTCATCCAGCTACCGTTTCATTCAAATGTCGATCAAAGGTCACTTCAGTCATCTCTGCAGTGATTTAGTTTGACCTTCTTCGAATAAGACCATAGTTTTGATTATTTATATAATCTAGATTATTATTTAAATAATGCCAAAGAACTGCGCCGTATTTGGTTGTTATTCAAATAGTAGAAAAAAAAGGAGGTATCCTTTTTCCGATTCCCTCGTGATGAGGAAACAAGAAGGAAATGGGTTTATCGTTGTAAGAGAAAGGACAACTTTAACCCTACTACTCATCACATATGCAGTAAACATTTTGAAGAAAATGCATATTATAAGAGAGACCTGCAACAGGAACTTCTTGGACCACGAGCCCCAGCAATGAAATACAGACGTCTGAAGAGCAATGCAATCCCAACACTTCACATGCCTCATTCACTAGGTTGGTAATATTTCTTTTTCAATTTTTCAGTATTACTTGAAAAACTTATTTATTTTTTTTTTAATTAGTCACACTATTTACACTCAACAGCTGTTATCTGTGTTTATCTATGTGGGTTTGTGTGTACATATATAGTAAATAGAAAGAGACTATAAAGGGAAAACTTGGCATATTCCATACCTCAGTCACGATCATATTAATACAAAGTCTTATGACAACTGATGCATATATATATATATATATATATATATATATATATATATATATATATATATATACATATATATATATATATATATATATATATATATGTGTGTGTGTGTGTGTGTGTGTGTGTGTGTGTGTAAGAGAAAGAGAGATATTAAAATGTTTTTCTTTCTACATTTGAGATGATAGTGTATCTGGTACATCTCGAATGAAAAGGATAAAAGAGAAAAATCAGAAACGCTTAATTGCAGAAATGTTATCAGGTTGTGAAAATGAGCTTGATGATTACAACAATATTTCCTGTGGAGAAGACTATCCTCAAAGTGAAGAAAGGGTTCATACAGCAACACTAGAAGAGTTGCAGAGTCAATTGAACAGCGTTACTCAAGAAAGAAATGATCTCCTTACAAAGAAAGAGCAGTGGGATAAAGAAAAATATCGTTTGTTGGAGGATTTAGAGTTTATGAGAAATGAAGCATCATGTTGCAGAGCGTTTTTAGAAAAAAATGTTTTCTCCTTCACAGGTGGAAAACATTATGAGTGGAAGAAATGTGAAACGTTGGGCAGATGGTGACATTAGTCGTGCAATAACATTGAAAAATTTGAGTCCTAAAGGTTATCGGTACTTACGTGATCAGTGCAAGATTCCTCTTCCCTCAGAAAGTACCCTAAGGCGTTGGGCATCAAAAATCATTGTTGAACCGGGGATCTTGTACACAGTTTTTGAAATACTAAATGAAAAGGGCAAGGAAATGAAAGAATATAGCCGTTTATGTGTAATTTCATTTGATGAGTGTAGTGTTTCTCAAATATGGTGTTATGACCAAGGATCAAAGACACTTTATGATCCTAAATCTCGTGTACAGTGCATTATGATCAGAGGAATAACAGAATCTTGGAAACAACTAATATATTATAATTTTGATACCAAGGTTACCAAGGAACTGTTATTTGATGTAATTACAAAAGTGGAGTCTGTCGGTTTTCCTGTTGTGGCTATGGTGTGTGACATGGGTCTTACTAATATCAGTTTATGGAACAGTCTCAATATAGGAACAGAAAATCCTTCATTTGAGAACCCCTGTGTACCAGAAAGAGAAATACATGTCTTCGCCGATGCTCCTCATTTAATCAAGTTAGTGAGAAACAATTTTCTTGATTCAGGTTTTGAATTACAAAATAGAAATTTTGTTCTAAGCGGATGTGTTATGGAAATTGTCAACCGAAGTAAAAGTGATTTGAAACCTGGATTAGTGCAGTAGACCGACATGATGATAAATCAACGGAATCAAGTGCTGAGGCTTTTGAAAAATTAAAGGTAATGGAAAAAATGTTTAAAACATACAATGGAGAAAATACACTGAGACCAGGCAATGGAGTATTATACGACTTGGCACGCCATATTGAAAATTGTGTATCCTTGCCTTTTAAAGTAATAGTGTTTTTTGTTAGATGTCGGATGTTTTTTAGGATGAGAGTTCTGAATGCCCAAATTATATCAAGTAGGCAAAAAAAGAAAAAGATTCATAATTTAACTAAATAATGCCATAGATTTATTTTTTTTTACTTTTACTAAATATTTTTTCATTTCTATTATGAAGCCAGATACTATTATGTGTTATCTATGTACATTTATGTTAGTTAATCAAATAATGTATTGTAAAATTGTAAATAAGTCTTTGTAAATAAATACCAGGTCAAATGTTAATTGGATATTTTTCAAGTCCTATCAAGCATATTAATTTATGGTTTCTATTATATATTAGAGATCCAAAATTACCAATCCACGATTTTGCATGTGCATTACAGTGACCTATATGAATTCAAAAGAACACCAAAGGTATACAAGATAACAGAGTGAAAATGACATCACACACACTTACAGAGAGGCCTAATCCCTTCGACCCAAGGTACTTAAGTTCAGTTGTTCCCTTGACCGCTCCCACCCTGACCTCCAGGAGCGTCACGGAAATACCCCACAACTACCCCCTCGACTAAAGTGACTGTACCTCTCTCCCTTATTCTATATACCTTGGGCCACACTAGACCTGACAAGTATCGATATAGAGGCACAACTTGGGCGACAAAGTATCACGGCCACAACGGAAACGCTACCATCCAACGCATCACACGCAGCGGTTAAAGATTTCCTTTTGAGCAAATATGTTATTATCTGATAGAAAACTGTATGGTCTTATTTAAAGAGAATTAGATCCTCGTGTCTTTTGAAAAACATTTTACGTGGCTCGGCGTTAACAGCAGAGGGTCAAGCCTTCCCGCTGGTCTGGTGTGACCACCCGCATAAGATACAAACGTTTCAACTGCCACGGGAACGTCTTCCTTGTAACCTACACACCCATCTTGTTTAGTGTGTCCTTCCTTACCTCCAGTGAGCTAATGCAGGGAGATTAGAACCTTATCTAAAATAATAAAACCAAAAAACAGAATAACTGACACGTTCCGACCTTAATAAATCAAAAGGAAATGGTGGGGTGTTAATTATCTTTTCAGCTTGGATTTTTAGTGTAATTCCATTATCCAACAAGTGTAGCCCCGAAGAAAGTGATAAATTAATGGCTGAAACAGCTGTCGGCAGAAGAGATTAAATGAAACATCACAAAAAAAACTTCGTTTTCACCATCTGATTATTAAGCTGCAAAATGAAAGAAGGAAGCCGCATGTGAATCTGCATTTAATGATATATATATATATATATATATATATATATATATATATATATATATATATATATATATATATATATATATATACATACATGTATATATATATATATATTGTGTGTGTGTTTGTGTGTGAGTGTGTGTGTATCTATATACACTATATATACGTATAGTACTTAATGAACATTATCTAGTTCTTTGGACATGATTTTTTTGTTCAATAAGTAGCACAATGTGTTTTTTTTTTATATCGATATTGGTTTTCGATCCCTTTGAGAACCCAATCAATCAGCCTCAAGTTTTATCTGAATGGTAAGTTTCTGTTAAGAAGAAGAGAGAAAACTGGAGAAAAATCAGAATTCTACAGTAAAATTCGCTTTAAGCGTAAGGTTAAAAGAAAAATTGATTTTGTCTTGAAACTTGTTGCTACAGTTGAAATAATGCAGATTTTTGCTTATTGATATTGAACTTGAACATGGTACTGCAATACATTTCAATTGTAGAGGTAGTGCACTAAGTGCAAGTGATGGTAAAACCAATGAATTTATCTTGGAAGCGTTGTAAACGTTATAGAGGCTGTCTGAGCAAAAAAAGGTCTGGCAGTGATCTTAGCCTTCTGGAACAGATGTAAACGTTTTAGAGGCTGCCTGAACATAGATCTGGTAGTGATCTTAGCCTTCTGGAACAGATGTAAACGTTTTAGAGGCTGCCTGAGCAAAGATCTGGCAGTGATCTTAGCCTTCTGGAACAGATGTAAACGTTATAGAGGCTGCCTGAGCAAAAAAAGGTCTGGCAGTGATCTTAGCCTTCTGGAACAGATGTAAACGTTTTAGAGGCTGCCTGAACAAAGATCTGGTAGTGATCTTAGCCTTCTGGAACAGATGTAAACGTTTTAGAGGCTGCCTGAGCAAAAAAAAAGGTCTGGCAGTGATCTTAGCCTTCTGGAACAGATGTAAACGTTTTAGAGGCTGCCTGAACAAAGATCTGGTAGTGATCTTAGCCTTCTGGAACAGATGTAAACGTTTTAGAGGCTGCCTGAGCAAAGATCTGGCAGTGATCTTAGCCTTCTGGAACAGATGTAAACGTTATAGAGGCTGCCTGAGCAAAAAAAGGTCTGGCAGTGATCTTAGCCTTCTGGAACAGATGTAAACGTTTTAGAGGCTGCCTGAACAAAGATCTGGTAGTGATCTTAGCCTTCTGGAACAGATGTAAACGTTTTAGAGGCTGCCTGAGCAAAAATCTGGCAGTAATCTTAGCCATCTGGAACAGATGTAAACGTTATAGAGGCTGCCTGAGCAAAAAAAGGTCTGGCAGTGATCTAAGCCTTCTGGAACAGATGTAAACGTTTTAGAGGCTGCCTGAACAAAGATCTGGTAGTGATCTTAGCCTTGTGGAACAGATGTAAACGTTTTAGAGGCTGCCTGAGCAAAGATCTGGCAGTGATCTTAGCCTTCTGGAACAGATGTAAACGTTATAGAGGCTGCCTGAGCAAAAAAAGGTCTGGCAGTGATCTTAGCCTTCTGGAACAGATGTAAACGTTTTAGAGGCTGCCTGAACAAAGATCTGGTAGTGATCTTAGCATTCTGGAACAGATGTAAACGTTTTAGAGGCTGCCTGAGCAAAGATCTGGCAGTGATCTTAGCCTTCTGGAACAGATGTAAACATTTTGGAGGCTGCCTGAGCAAAAATCTGGCAGTGATCTTAGCCATCTGGAACAGATGTAAACGTTTTAGAGGCTGCCTGAGCAAAGATCTGGCAGTGATCTTAGCCTTCTGTAACAGATGTAAACGTTATAGAGGCTGCCTGAGCAAAGATCTGGTAGTGATCTTAGCCTTCTGGAACAGATGTAAACGTTATAGAGGCTGCCTGAGCAAAAAAAGGTCTGGCAGTGACCTTAGCCTTCTGGAACAGATGTAAACGTTTTAGAGGCTGCCTGAACAAAGATCTGGCAGTGATCTTAGCCATCTGGAACAGATGTAAACGTTATAGAGGCTGCCTGAGCAAAAAAAGGTCTGGCAGTGATCTTAGCCTTCTGGAACAGATGTAAACGTTTTAGAGGCTGCCTGAACAAAGATCTGGTAGTGATCTTAGCCTTCTGGAACAGATGTAAACGTTTTAGAGGCTGCCTGAGCAAAGATCTGGCAGTGATCTTAGCCTTCTGGAACAGATGTAAACGTTATAGAGGCTGCCTGAGCAAAAAAAGGTCTGGCAGTGATCTTAGCCTTCTGGAACAGATGTAAACGTTTTAGAGGCTGCCTGAACAAAGATCTGGTAGTGATCTTAGCCTTCTGGAACAGATGTAAACGTTTTAGAGGCTGCCTGAGCAAAGATCTGGCAGTGATCTTAGCCTTCTGGAACAGATGTAAACGTTTTGGAGGCTGCCTGAGCAAAAATCTGGCAGTGATCTTAGCCTTCTGGAACAGATGTAAACGTTTTAGAGGCTGCCTGGCCAAAGATCTGGCAGTGATCTTAGCCTTCTGGAATAGATGTAAACGTTATAGAGGCTTCCTGAGCAAAGATCTGGCAGTGATCTTAGCCTTCTGGAACAGATGTAAACGTTATAGAGGCTGCCTGAGCAAAGAAAGATCTGACAGTGATTTTAGCCTTCTGGAACAGATGTAAACGTTATAGAGGCTGCCTGAACAAAGATCTGGCAGTGATCTTAGCCTTCTGTAACAGATGTAAACGTTATAGAGGCTGCCTGAGCAAAGAAAGATCTGACAGTGATTTTAGCCTTCTGAAACAGATGTAAACGTTATAGAGGCTGCCTGAACAAAGATCTGGCAGTGATCTTAGCCTTCTGGAACAGATGTAAACGTTTTAGAGGCTGCCTGAACAAAGATCTGGCAGTGATCTTAGCCTTCTGTAACAGATGTAAACGTTATAGAGGCTACCTGAGCATAGAAAGATCTGGCAGTGACCTTAGCCTTCTGGAACAGATGTAAACGTTTTAGAGACTGTGCAGTGAGTGCGAGTCGTTTTCCTGGAGAAACTTTAGGGAAAGGGAAATTATTGTACGAAGGAAAGAGTGTTTGTATTTAATCATCTCATTAATTAGAAAGGACTTCAAATATTATATATATATATATACATATATATATATATATATATATATATATATATATATATATATATTTATATATATATATATATATATATATATATATATATATATATATATATATATATATATATACTCACACACAACAACAACAGCAATAAATGCAGCCGATTCTAAACTTAAAGGCCACTCATGACTGGCAAAGGCAGGGGACAGTGACATTGCCCTATCAAACAGGACAATGCCCTAGAGACTGACCATATGACATATGATCAGCGCCCAAGAACCCCTTCCTACCCAAGCTAGGACCAAAGACGGTCAGGCAATGGCTGCTGATGACTCAGCAGATAGACCTATAGGCTCCATCAAAATCCCCCATCCTTAGCTCTCAAGAATGGTGAGGTTGCTGCGACCAAAGAAACTGACGAGTTTGAACGGGACTCGAACCCCAGTCTGGTGATCACCAGGCAACGACGTTACCACCAGGCCACCACAACCGTCCAGAACAAAGGCCTCAGACACATCCATATTTCTATATGGGATTTAGCCAGTTTTATCACCACGCTGGCCACTGCGGACTGGTGATGATGGGAGACTAGTCTGATTGCTCACAGAAAACCAATATAGCATGGGTGGCCCTGAATAGTAGAGCTTTGCTGATCACGGTAATACACGAACCCTCTCACTACGTTAATATATTCCAACTCAGAAAGCGCATTTATATATATATATATATATATATATATATATATATATATATATATATATATATATATATATATATATATATATATATATATACAGTATATACATATATATCACAAATTTTAAGTAATTTGTATTTTTCCTACCATACTTACCGAGAGCTACTTTCTTAGGAGTTACCTGGAATCTCCTCTCATCCGACCAGAGTTTTGTGTAGTTTACCCTACTTCCGTTTTCTGTGAGGTCTAACCTCAGGTGGTATGATACGCGCCCTGAGGCTAGGCCCGTGTCAGGCAGCCTGCTAGCTTGGGTCTCGGTCCTCAGTAAGTTCTCTGGTCGCGTCGCGATATCATCTCGACGCTCTCCTTATCTCAGTGCGACTCTTTATGTCCCCGACTCCTTTGTGTCCCGCGTGACTCCCATGTGGTATTCCTGTGCTTTCCCTTTGTGTTCCCACGTTCTCACGTGTTAACCTTGTCCTTTTTATCCTTTTTTGCTGCATTCCTTGTGCTCGTCGTGCAGGGACAGAGCGTGTTCCCAGTCGGACACGTGTCCGGAGTGCGATTGTGGAGTGAGGTGCAGTGGGTACGCTTCGGTACCAAGAAGAGGAAGTCTTCCAAGAGGTCGCCCAAGAAGGCTAGCACCTCTTCACCCTTGACGTCTCCAGGACGAACGTCAGTTAGAGTTTCCCTACCACCTTCCCCTACCCAGAGTAGGGGACGAGGTAAGTCCGTTGCGGGGAAGAAGCCAGAGGCTGTTCCCCAGGAGTCTGTACTTCATGATAGTGGGGTAGCAGCTTCTTTCCAGGCAAGTGGTGGGCCTGAAGGTGAGGTTAGTGGGGGTCCTAGAGACGGTGCCCTGGTTCTCGCGGGTCACATCTCGTCTGATGATCCCATGTGGAGTAAAAATGTCCTTGTCTCTTCGCCCGCATCATGGGCATGTTTTTCAGGTACCTCCGCAGCTGAAGGCACCCCAGAGAAGGAAGACTCACCGTCGGCGGGTCCAGGAGAAGGCGTTCTCTTTCCAGGTCCTCTTCCAGGTCGCGACATGGAAGGAGGCCATCAAGGTCCCCGAGGAAGAAACTCAGGAGGAGCAGCTCACCTAAGGAGCAATGGGTCCTCGTTCCCCGCAGTAAGCTCGCGGACTGCACTACTCTCTCGGGCACCGGGGGTTGGCGTAACAGAGACAGTCCTCCTAGAAGGGCCTCTGCCAGCCACAGATTGACCCTCAGAAGGACCCAAGGTCCTCATCGGACAGGCGTAAGACCGCGAAACAGACGACTCAACCCGACCAGTGGAGGGAGTCGCCTTTTCGGATGGGCAGCCTCGTCGAGTCAGCTTATGCGAGCGATCGACAGGGACGGCTTCCTCCATCGGGCAAGCCCACGGAAGCCTCGTCCCCCTCGAAGAAAGACAAATGGAGGATGGAAGCTCTCGCCTCCACGGCAGTGCCCATCCTCAGACCACATCCTAGTGCGGAGGCTCCCGCCGGTACAGCTCATCAACCCCGGACGGAGGACGGGACGGAGGCCCTCGCGCCACAGTAATACCCGTCCTAACGGAGGACTCCACTTATAGGACGGAGGCCCTCGCTGCCACGGCAATGCCCGTCCTATCGGAGGACTCCGCCTATAGGACAGAGGCCCTCGCCGCCACGGCAATGCCCGTCCTTCGTCCAGAACCTTACACGGAGGCATCCGTCGGTGGAATTCCGCCTAGAGAAGCAGGCCACCAGACGGAGGACGACGACAACAACGTGGTTGGCGCGGCAGCAGAGGACTAGACGTACAGGAGGGTGATAGGGCTCATCAGATGGCACCACAGGATGGACGAACCGAAGCCGCGACGGTTGAATTCCCCCGTACAAGCAGAGGACCTCACTGGCTGGCTCCCTAGAGCTCCTTCGCCATCCTCGCGGTACGTCTCCCCAACCAGACCAGATCATCGACGGAAGTCTTCGCACCAGGTCTCGGTCGACAGGCATAAGTCCGCGAAGGTTCCAACTTCTCCCGCCCAGCAGAGGGAGTCGCCCCTTTGGACTGGCAGCCTTGTCCCGGCCTCCGGTTCTTCGATAGACCGCCCTGAACGAAGGAACCAACCAGACAACATGGGGAAGCCGGCAGCTTCATAGATCCCCGCAGGAGCTCCATCTATCCAGTGGAGGCAGCCGCTGGTTCGACCCGGCAACATGGCATCCATACCCGGTACCACGACAGCATATATATATATATATATATATATATATATATATATATATATATATATAATCATATATCATAAATAGCACACACGTATTTAAAATTTTTCAAGATTAAAATGCATATTTCTCCTACCTATATTCTTACCAATTACAAGGTATTGTTTGCAGAAACTCTCCTTCCATTTAACAACAAGACTTTACGGACGACAGTTATGGGAAAACTTTGTCGTCGACAATAAAATCTTGACAATAATGGAAGAAGACACCAACAATCTTGTTGTATTCTTTTGAAGTTCACAAAGAGGAGATTAGAAGAGTAGAAAATATAATTCGAAAGTAAAAAAACTGTCGTTGATGAAAGAATATGCTGTTTTAATATAAACACACACACACACATATATAAATATATATATATATATATATATATATATATACATATATATATATATATATATATACATATATATATATATATGTATATATATACATATATATTTACATATATATACAAGTATATATATATGGGTATATATATATGTGAATACATTTATGTATATATATACATATATATACATATATATGTATGCACACACACACACACACACACATATATGTATATATATATATATATATATATATATATATATATATATATATATATATATATATATAAACACACACATACTTGGTTTCACTTAACACCTAATACCAATTCCGATAGATTGAAATTAGGCATTACAAGAAATAAGCTAAAATATGCAGAATTGGACGTAAAATCATTAATAATTAATAATTATTAACACGATACTTTTAAAAAATTTATGCAAAAAATTAAGTCCTTATCAAAATTCATGCAAATAATTCAGCCATTATCAGATTTTAAGCAAATATTTCAGCCGTAAATCAAAATTTATCCAAATAACTAACCCGTTTTCAAAATTCATCCAAATAATTACCCCATTTACAAAACTTATGCAAATATATTGAAATACAAACACACA